>NW_020954610.1:53391804-53540951 GCF_900497805.2 Vombatus ursinus
ATATATATATATATATATATATATATATATATATATATATTCATAAAGAGCTTCCCTCAGAACCAGAAAGATCTGAGTTCAATCCCATCTCTAACACATACTGGATGTGTGACCCTGGGCAAGTCACAAACTTTCATGCCCTAGGGAGTTCTCTGAGAGTAAAAATTATAGAAGGTTCCCACCTGCATCTGTAGGGAAACTTTCTTTTTCTGGGAGTTCCCACATTTGGTGAGCCCTTGACTTAATAAAGCCTTAACTGAAGAAGCAATATGATTAGAATAAAACCCTGAATTTAGCATCAGAAGACTTGGACTGGAGTCTTGTCTCTGACACTTACCAATAATAAGCAATTTACTTACTTTTTCAGGACTTCAGTTTCCTTATAAAATGAGGAGACTGGAATTAAGTGATCTTTAAGATCCTTTCCAAATTTAGCATTTTATGATCCTGTAATATGATCCTGTAATAATTATGGAATTCACTGATAATTAACCACGCCAGACACTGGGTAGATTTGGTAGTATAAACCCCAGTTCAAGAACTCAAAGGAATATTGATAGAGAGACATAACTAATACGTATGAAGCAATCAAAGAACAAGACAATGTTATATGTAGCAGCATTCATTATATACCAATCTAATTGTGTTATACAGACAATTAGATAACATGATAGAACATAATAAGAGGGTGAAAAGCTGTCCTTAATGTCTAAAGGTATCATATCAACATCCAAAGTGACCCTCACAGGTCACACTTCCCTTGGCCAGTTGCTATACCTACCTCTGGCTAGACTGTCCTGGCTGGATTCCAGCCTGACCATGATACCTTCTGCACAGAGACCAGGTGGAAAATCAATTTATACACTAGTGACAAAGTCATCACCATAGAAAGAAGGATGTGCTGGCATGTGGGGCCAGCTCCCACGTGTCAGCAAAGTGAGGAAACAGACGCTAAAGAGGAGATAAATGGGAAACAGAAAGCATGATCCTAATGCTGCTGTCTTGCCTGTTAATAGAACAATTTGTAATTAACATCAGATCCCATCATGTGCTCCCTAACAAAGCATCTAGGGACCAGCAGCTTGCTTCTTTGCTTCAGTGTTTCCTAGCAGGATAACTACAGGTCCAATAATGTTTTCAGTCTCCTATATGAAATGAGATGGCAATAAAAGCTGAAGACAAAGGCTCCTGAAGTCCGTTCATTCACTTAAGTATTGACTGAGTAATTACTTAGTGCTCTGCCCTATACTAGCGTATGAAGATGACAAACTGAAATATAAAACACAGGATGCCTTCATGGAGCTTGCACTCTAGTTGCAAAGACAAGACCTATACATATAAGGCTAAATAATGGCTCAAGAGCTAGATACTTCATGCAACAACAGTAGAAATTTTATGAGAGTATATAATAAAAACAACAAACACTATAGAAGTCCAGGAAAGAGAGAAATCAGTACAATATAGGCTAAGGTAGTAAGGAAAGGTTTTTTATGGAGAATATGGAAATTGAGCTGGGTCTTGGATAGCTAATTGAAGACCCATTCAACTTTGGTTCAATGAAATAACAAATTAGGCTCTTCTCATGTAGACTTCCTTCTTAGAGGCATAGCCTCAGCAGGAAGTACAAAAGAATTTCTTTCTTGAAGTCACAAATTAAACAGTATTCACCACTAGGGACCTGCCAATACACCAGACAGCATGGTGGCATTGATAGAGCACTGACCTTGAAGTTAGAAAGACTCGGGTCCAAATCTCATCTCACCTCTGACACCAACCAGCTATGTGACTCTGGGCAAGTTCCTTAACCTCTTAAGCTCTCCATACTGAAATTTCCTCATCAGTAAAATGGGAGTGGGAAGAATAAGGGGAAAAGGGTAGACTCAGTGATCTCTAAGGTCTCTTCCAGCCTTAAATCTATGATCCTATGACCACTTCTAATATATGATAAATTCTCCACTGTGCCCTGACCAAAAGTCTGTTCATTCCACAAATTAATTTTTTTTAAAAAAGATAACTTAGAAAATGAAAGAAGACAAAACTGTGCATCATTCTTTCTACTAACCAACTAATCCAGGAGTATTTAACCTTTTTTTGTGTTCTGGACCCCTTTGGAGGTCTGGTGAAACCTATGGACCCCTTCTCAGAATAATGTTTATAAATACATAAAATAAATGACTTAATATTACAAAGGAAGCCAGTTGTATTGAAATAGTTATCAAAATGTTTTAAAAGAAAAGCAAGTTCATAAAGCTCAGGTTAAGGAGCTCTGGAGGGAAAAAAAAATGTCTGAGCACTCAGCTCCAATGAGTCACCTTTTCTTCTTTTGCTACTAGTCATTTTCTGAGCCCAACAGCACACTAATGAGGCAATGTGGCATTGTATATATTTTCAAGTATTTTCTTCTGAATTGATTCTCCCAGCTACCCTGAAGTATGCAAGGCAGCTACCATAGGATCCACATCTTAGACATAAGGACAAGGTTTAAAGAAAAACAAATATCTGTACTACTACCTGCCTATTTTGCTAAATCTACTCCGATCCAAATCTAATCCAATCATACCCCATTCCTCTTCAGTCTCCAGTATATGAATCTCTGCATCTAAGGGGCCCAATGAAAGTTCTAGGATTAGGAATGGAATGATACAACAGGAATCATCATGGACTCTTGATTAGTGTAATGCCTGCATGTCAGGAGGAAGCCACATGGATGTTATCAGTCACCTTTCTCTCTTTCTCTAGCTCTTCTCCTCCCCCTCCACTCCCACTTCATGATTAAATCCCAACATTCCAGTGACCCCTGCAGGTGAAATTTAAAGAAGACAGGACAAGCTGTGCCAGTAACTGAAGAATATTCATAAAGAGGAGCTTGATTCTTAATTATTTTCCAAGGCTTACTGTGACTGGATGGACAGATGATTAATTCCGTTGATAATAGTTGTAATCACGACTTTAAACTTGATTAGCTCATTAGGCATGAGCAGATAGGTGAGCCCCATAGCTTCGATGAAACTCTGCCTGCACAGCTGAGCAAGGTTTGCTGGCCAATAACAGAACAATTTGAGGGAGACTGGGAAATGAGGCTGATTTAACTCAGTAGGCAGGAGATTCCATAAGACAGCAATTCCCAGCATTCTCACTTTGCCACCCACATCCAGGACTGTTTGGGTTAAACAGTTTACGGTTGATGAGTGCACCTCATTTTATGCAACAAACTCATTTGGAAGAGTTCTAAGTAGATCACTTTAATCAATGAGACACAAAAATTCTGACCCACAAAAGAGAAAACAGGTACTATATCGAGTGTCAGAGCCCTAATAATCACAGGACAAAATTGGCTTTGTCTCAGGGATCTGAGACAAAGAGACAGAGATATCCTTCCTCCTCTTAATGACTGCCATTCCAGTATTGTGCTTTGCATCCTTAACTGAGCTATGCTGCTATGTGGCACAACTGTCCTGGACGGACCCCTCTGGTTCCAATGCCTTCCTCCCACCATTCTTCACAAGGGTCCAGCATGAACTCACTGGGAAACAGCCACCCCTTTAACTGACTACACCCACCATCAAATTGGTCTTTGTGCCATCATCCCCATCCACTCACTTTCCCAAATACCCCCCTCATAAAAGAATTCCCAGTTGCCTTTCTGTTGACCATTATAAAAAAAAAAGCAAGAAATATAAGGAAAATGAAAAAATTATACTTCAATTCATACTCAGAGTTCATCAGTTCTCTCTCTGGAGGTGGATGGCATTTTTCATCATGAGTCCTTTAGAATTGTCTTGGATCATTGTATTGATCAGAGTATTTAAGTCTTTTACAGTTGATTGTCATTATAATATTGCTGTTACTGTGTACAAGGACTTCCTGGTTCTGCTTACTTTATTCTACATCAGTTCGTGTAATTCTTCCAGGTTTTTCTGAAACCATTCTGCTTATCATTTCTTGTAACATAATAGTATTCTATCACAATCATATACCACAACTTGTTCAGTCATTCCCCAATTGATGGACGCTTCCCAATTTCTAATTCTTTGTCACCACTAAAAAAGCTACTATAAATATTTTTGTACATATAGGTCCTTTTCCTTTTTCTTTGATCTCTTTGTGATACAGACCCTAGTAGGGGCATTTCTGGGTCCAAGAGTATGTGCAATTCCACCAACAGTTCATTAGTGTTCCTATCTTTCCACATCCCCTCCACAATGTGATGTTTTCCTTTTCTGTGATGTTAACCAATCTGAAAGGTGTGAGGTAGTACCTCAGAATTATATTAATTTGCATTTCTCCAATCAATAGTGATTTAGGGCATTTTTTACATGACTATAAATAGCTTTGATTTCTTCTGAAAACTGTCTATTCATATCCTTTGACAATTTATTTATCATTTGGAGAATGGTTCTTATTTTTATAAATTAGATGCTATTTCCTATATATTTGAAAAATAAGGCTTTTATCAGAGAAATTTGCTATAAAATTTTTTTTCTCCCACTTTCCTGCCCTCCTAATTTTGGCTGCATTGGTTTTGTTTGTACCTCTTCACTATCCCACAGTTTGCAGCTCACTTTAAAACCCTCTAGAGAAAAGAGGTTAAGATGTGGGGATTCCCTTTTCAGTATATGCATAGAATTCTAGCTCAGCTTCCAATTAAAAAACTTTTTGACACCACAGAGTGGAAATCCCTAATTCATCATGGTCAATAGGAATTATTAGTCAGATGACAGTGGTGAATTCTACAAAGTAGAGGGAAGGTTCTCTATATCATGCAAGCCCACCCCAAACTTCCATTTAGTCACCTGGCATACTACCTGAACACGTCTTAAGGGGATGCCACATAAGAAAACTTGCTTTTGATGATAGGGCTTTCAGAAGCAATCAATAGGGAAGCAGTGAGGAGATCCATGGGAAAAGAAGAGAAAGTAGGGAAGCCTGGGCCTCAGAGTGTGGCATCTGAGAAGAGAAATCTCCTCTATCCCAATCCATGGATACTAATAATATTACATAAAGAATTAAGATTTCTGAAGGACAAGATAGGATCATTGAAGAGAGCAGCTTCACTATAGGAATATGTATATTACCTCCATTAATCACATAGACCTCAATTCGTAGGGCAAGGTGATGGGTGGTCCCTAATGCTTTGTCTCTAAGATTATCACCTCATTTCAGAGAATAATTCTGAGAAATCAGGCTATTGATCAATTAATCAATAAGCGTTTATTAGGTGCTGCTTTGTGTCAGGAACTATGCTAGGGATACAATACAACGAATCAAACAATCTCTTCTCTCAAGGACCTTATATTTCATTAAAAGAGATAATAAGTGCATATATAAGTATATACAGAATAAATATAAAGAAAATACAGACTATGTAATTAAAATCAAGGCAGTTAGGAATGGACAGCACCAGTAATTGGAACTCAATTTTTTTAAACGAATGTTAAAAAACATAAACAGTATTTTTTATAAAGTCCTCACTCATTTCAAGGCACCTCAGATGCCACCTCCTTCACGAAACCTCTCCCAGTCTCCCCAGCTGCTAAAGCCTCTAAGGTTATTGTGCAACTACTCTTCATCTATTTTGTTTTCTCCCTCCCACTCACCCCTAGAGTTTAACCTTCTTCAGAGCAGGGACAGTTTTCGCTTTTATTTCTATTCTCAGATCTTAGTATAGTACATAGTAAGTGCTTAATAAATTCTTCTTGACTACTTGCCTGCCTCCCTGCCTGAATGGAGCAGAAATCCTAAGCCAAAAGCAATTTGCTCTTATATCTTTCTGGTAGTATAGGCAACCCAGGGCCAATGGGCCTATCAGAAATTCCATTAAAAGGATTTATGCAAAGAGTGAAAAATTAAACAAGATGACCTATAAAGTCCCTTCCAACTCTCTAGCAAAACCTAGCACCATAGGGTGACACTTATAGGACTGTGAATAAGTGATTTAGCCTCTCTGTGCCTCAGTTTCCTCATCTGTCAAATGAGGTGTTTAGACCACATGATATCTGTGGCCCTTTCCCAATCTAAATCTATGGTTTTATTATGCTAATCTCTCATAGTAAAAATGTACCAATCATATCAGGCCAATGGGAAAAATATTTCGGGGAGGGGAACGAAGCCTTCCCGCCAAGTGGCCCCTTAGGTGACAGACAAATCGGTAATGTACTCGTCTGTGCCGGTCCAAACCGCGCACTCTCTTACAGCCAAATCAGCCAACCAGGGTCATACTCACCAATCATCGGCGGCCACCCGGGTTTACCAGAAACGAGCTGATCGGGGGATGCAAAAACCTGAACTTTATTCAATAATCATCACAGCAAGGCCAGGCAGGAAGGCACATGCGCAAGCAGGAGCAAAAGCCGACTCCGCCCCCCCTCCCTGCAGCTCTTTTTAGTACCTTCTTCGTCCCTCCTCCTCAGCCCGCCCATAGTGACTCGTTGAGGATCAAATATCAAAAGGGATGTCCAGCGCTAGTGTCCAGACAAAGGGAGCATACGTGGCACAGGAAGTGGGTCCTAGATGTTTTGGAAGGAGGCGTGAGGGATCAGTGCATAGACAAAGGAGAATGTACGTGATGCAGGAAGTCGGGTCCAGATACCAGGGGGAGGTGTCTGGGGTCAGTGCTACACCTAGGGAGCATACGTGACTCAGGAAGTCAGGTTTGGTCACAAGAAGGAGGCGTCTGGGGTCAGCATAGTACCTAAAGAAGGAGGCTAGACAGAGAGAGCTCGTTCTCTGCCGTCCCCCTCCCAAGCGGCACCGTCCCTGCCTCAGGAGCACACGCTCCAGCCACTTCCCTGTACCTTGCTTCCTCCCCAGCCTGTCACAGCTCCATCCAGCACCGCTCCAGTCTCGGGAGCGTGAGCTCCGGTTACCTCTCCAAACCCAGATCTCATCCCAGTACGCCACAACTCCGCTCAGCACCGCCTCTGCCTCGGGAGCAAGAGCTACCGTTACTTTCTGGTACCCAGTTCCCATCCCATGTTGACACAACTTTCACCTGGCAGCAGCTGGCATCAGACTGTCCCTCACACTCGTCTTCACATATAGGCAGCAATTTAAGGCACTGGACCCACCCCGGAATTACAGTCAGAAGAAATGAGTTGAAATCCCAGATCTGCCATTAGCAACCTGTGTATCTTTTGAGAAAGTTACTTAAGCTTCTCTAGGCCTCAATTACCTTGTCTATAAAATGGGCTAGGTCAGACAAAATGATACCCAGGGCTTCCTTCAGCACTAAATGTATGATCCTTTGACCCTTTCCAACTCTATATTTATGATACTTTGATAATACTTTAATACCTAGACTTAATTACAAGTTCCCATGGCAATGTTTAAGATTTATCCCCCAAGAATTCCCCTCTACAATTTGAATATAAATTCCAAAACATCCTATTAAAATGCTTTCAACAAATAAAATAGCTACACTTAAATGATAAGAGCAGGCAGCAAGGTTGCTCAGTGGATAGAGTACTGGGCCCAGAGTTCAAATCCAGCCTCAGACACCTCCTAGCTGTTTGATCCTGGGCAAGTCACTTAACCTCTGTTTGCCTTAATCCACTGGAGAAAGAAACCACTCCAGTATCTTTGCCAAGGAAGCCCCATGGACAGTACAGTTCACGGGGTCATAGTCTGCCATAGGGTCATGAAGAGCCTGGCATAACTGAACAACAGCAAATGCTAAGAGACTACTTTCCAAAGATGCCTCTAGCATGTGCCTCAGGTAAGCCCTTGCAAGTGACCCAGGAATATGACACAGTAGGGTTAGAGTCACCCACGTTCCCCTGACGCCCGATGCGATAGAAATAAACTAACAACTCTGACCTCTGGCGATAGGACAGCTCTGCATAGATCCGGCTTTCTCCTTGGAAGCCTTCAGTTTACTCCAGAAAAGGAAAAATCTCAAAGGATTTGGGAGGGAAAGATGAGAGAATGAGCTGAGAAGTCATATTCTCTTCCAAGACTATAATCAGAGACAGTTCAGAGAGAGAAAGAGAGGGAGGGCCCAATATGATTCCTCCCCCCAAACCCTGGCTTCCCCACTTGATTTTACAAGACTTTTGTGATAAATGACCCACCGGGGCTGTCTCTAGTCAGAGAATATTTATCACCCCAGAGAAGAGAGGAGACACTTTTCTATAACTTCTCTTTCTCCTTTTCCTTCCTGTTTTAAGTGTTTTCTCAGCGCACTTTGCCTTTGCCAAAGCATCTCTGCTGCTTTTGGTATCTGTTCTCTGGTCAATTTAATTTAGTGGGTCTTTTTTTTTTCTTTCTCTTCCTCGTTCACTCTGGAAAGAACAGTAAATCTGGTCTTTTTATAATCCTGCATGAATCTCTAAGATTCTGTTTTCCCTCTTTGGGATAATAAAATCTGAAATGGTGTATTAATGATTCATTTCTGCCATCTAAGAGAGGCTGGTCTTACAGAAGAGATTGCCTCTGTGAAGCTGTCTGAGGGGGCACTAAGCAGAAAATCCTTATAGTTCCCTGTCCAATCCTAAATGTATTTCCTCCCACTGCTGGTCATGACACCCAAAATTCCACCACTACAGATATACTTTTTGGTGTCTTGAAGGCTTTTCAGTCTTCAAAATTCTCCCATTAAAAAACAAATACCCTTGGGGCAGCTAGGTGGTTCAGTGGATAGAGCACCTGCCTGAAGTCAGGAGGATCTGAGTTCAAATCCAGCCTCAGACCAAACACCTGACACTTATTAGCTGTGTGACCCTGGGCAAGTCACTTAACCCCAATTGCCTAAAAAAATTAATTAATTAAGAATTTTTTTAAAAAATACCCTGAGAGAAGCAGTAACTTAGGCCAGTTGTTTTCTAACAAAGAAGGGGATTGGTTGACCACCAGTTGAAAGCAAGGCCTTGTAGAATAGGATAGAAGATGGAAACTTAGGAGTAGAATGATTATAAGATTGTAAGATTTAGAGCTACAAAGTACGTCAGAGATCATCTAATCAAGACCCTCATCTTATAGATGAGGAACCTGAGGCCCAGAAAAATTAGATTTGCCCTAGATCACACAGTCATAGTAAGCAGCAAAGCTGGGGTTCAAACCCAGGTCCCTGGACTACAAATCCTTGTACTTTATCATTAGGACTGGGCAGAGAGAAAGAAAAGAAGGTAGGAAGCTGGGTTGTGTCACAATTTGGCTTGCCTGGCAGATGCATTCTGGTCCCATAACTCACTTCATTGTCCCAGGTCCATCCCATCATCACCCAATAAAGAGGAAGTTCATATCCAGATATGTGTCTGAAACAAACACTATTTGATTCACTTCCATACGTGCCATCAGGGCTCCCTAAAATCTATCCACAAACACCTCTGTGGACCACAAGTTAAGAATCCCTGGTGTAGAGCATGTAAAGGGGAATCATGTATAATCATGTGTCTGAAAAGACAAGCTGGAGATGGATTCTCAGATTATGAAGAACCTTAAATGCCAAACAGTAGAATTTATATTGTGTCCTAAGATTAAAACAACACTACCTTAGTTTCTTAAGCAGGAGTAAAGATCTGCATTTTAGGTCAGATCTGCATTTTAGGAATATCCTGTAGCCAGCTGTGTGTGGGGGAGATATATTGGGAAGGGAAAAGACAAGAAGCAGAGGGACCTAATGAGGAGGTGAAAACAATAGTCTGAGAGAGAGGGGAGGCGGGCCTGTTCTAGAGTAGGTGCATCATGAGTAGAAAGAAAGGGACACACGCAAGAAAAGTTGAGGAGAGGACTTAGTGTGTTAAAATCATGTCTTGTCCTGCACCCCCTGATCAACACCCTCTTTCTTGTCTGTTTTAGCAGGAAATAAGATTGCAAGGGGGAACCTGGAAGTCATGTACAAACCATCCCAAAGATCAAAGGAGCATGATTTACAAATTGCATCATATATTAACTAAAATTCACATCCTGGTAATATGTGCTGAATCAGTGGAAATCATCTAGGCACTACTTGTCAAGGTTTCTGGTCCTATGATATATAAAGTCCAGATAAAATCCAGACCTCCACAGCTCCAGACCAACAGAACATCAAAAAGGTGCCTACAACTTTGAGATATAACTTTGAGATATAACTCTGAAAACTTTTAGATGATTTGGATATGTTAATGAACTCACCCCAAGGTGGCACAGATAAGAGCTGATGTTTTCCTCAGAACCCTATAAAAATGAGACCTCAAATTCTTCTCTCCACCCCATCTCTCCCAGAGTTGTTACCTAGTGCTGCCAACTCTAACACATAGTTACATGAGTGCTACTTTCTGCCTCTCCCCCTCCCCATCCTCTTCTCCATGTTGCCTTTCTTCACCATCCCATTCCTCCAACCCCAAGCCACACTGTCTGCTTTTGTATCCCTCCCCACTTTTCATGGCTTGTCTCTGTACCTTATTAAAGTATGATTGCTCCCTGGTTTCCCACTGCCAATCTGGTCTTTCCCAGAAAGTACCCAAAGAACCAACCAGGTGTGCCTGTCCCCATTTCATAATTTCATAATTTAATTATCAATTCACTTAGCAACTGATTACTTATGAGAAAGGGAGGGAACAAGTATTTATTATCACCTACAATGGGCCAAAAACTTGGCTGAGATTTCCAAGAAGTACTTCATTTGATATGGAGTTGGGGGAGGTGGGGAGATGTAAAAGACAGTGAATAGTCAATGATAACTCCTACGTTGTGAACCTGAGTAACTAGAAGTATACCGGTGACCTTGAAAGAAATAGATAGAAATGTTGAATTCATGGAAGCTGTTGAGTTCACCAAGATAACAAGAGAAGAGAGGAATGAGACCACGAAGGATAGGGCCCTAGAGAATAAACACACAGGAAGCAGGTCATGGATGATAAACCTTCAAAGGATGCTAGTAAAGAACTCTCCAACAGATATGAAGAGAACCATAATAGAGCATTGTCAGGAAGACTCAATGAGTAGAGATTATCCCCAAGAAGGAATAACAACCAATAACAAACTCCTAGATTTCTGCCAGAACTTACAATTCAAAAAGGTTGAAACCAAAAACAAACAAAAAATTGGATTTAACAAACAAAAAGATTATTGGTGATCTTGGAGAGTATAGTTTCAAATAAGTGATGGGGATGGAAACCCAACTGCAAGAGATTGAAATGTGTATGAAGTGAGAGATTGGAGGAAATGAGTCTAAACCAGGGGTGGGGAATCTGCAGCCTCAAGGCCACAAGTGGCCCTTTAGGCTCTCAAGTGCAGTCCTCTCTGACTGAATCCAAACTTCACTGAACAAATCCCCTTAGTAAAAGAATTTTTTTGTAAAACTTGCGACTCAGTCAAAGGCCACACCCAAGGACCTAGAAGGCCATATGTGGTCTCAAGGCCACAGATTCCCCACCCCTGGTCTAAGTAGTTCATCTCCCCACCTCCCCCCAGGAATTTGACTATAAAAAAGAAATGAAATGTAGGATATCAGCTTGAGGGCACAGTAGGGTCAAGAGAAGGCTGTTTTGTTGTTATTATTATTGTTTTGTTGTTGTTGATGTTATTTTCAAGATAGATATCTGGGAATGTTTGTAGGCATCAGGGAAAGAATCAATGGATAAGGAGGGATTGAAATTTAGGAAAAGATAGAATGATTAAAGTGCTAAACTCTTGGAGGAAATGGGAGGAGTGGATCAAGAAATCAAAGAAAGAGGTTGGTATTGGCAAGGAAAAGGATGAGCTCATTCCTTGCTTGGTAGAGGACATGAGGTGATACTGAAGTATAGAACTGGGATGGAGAGAGATGTTGTGACAGGTAGTGTCAGGTTTTTTGTTGTTTTTTTTTCTCAGTAAAGGGTGAATTGAAGTATTCTGTTAGGAGGAAGAAGGAAGGTGGTGGTGCAGGTGATGAGAAAAGAAGGGAAAGAGAGGGGAGGGGAAAAGAGAAGAGGAGAAAAGAGATTGGAAATATTTAACTAAATAAATAAAAATACAATAAAACATAATGTTAATGTGTGGTTTTCTTAGTTAATACCCACTGCAGGATCCTTGTGTAAGGTTTGCTGCCCACCCCTGCCCTCCCCCTTTCTATTTGGCTATGATACCACTAGTCTAGTCCACACCTACATTTTACAAATGAAGAAACTTAAGCCTAAAGAAGTATATTGACTTGCTTGTGGTCACTCAACTAGTTAGTGGGCCAGGAATGGTAGAAGACAAAGTTGGAGGAGGCTAAAATGTGGATACAGACAGCTTGCCCTCCAATCCCCTTCACTCAGTACTTCTTCCTTCGTCTCAAATCTGCTACATCAGGACCACTGTGTCCTCTTCTCAGGGAGCTCTTTCTTCCTGAGTGTCCCCCTATCTGCAAAGACCTTCAAGGTCCCCAATTGGGATGCGGTCTCAATCAATGATCCCCTGTGCCTGAAATCTACTGTAAGTGAAAAATCAGGCTAATGAGGAGATGGGAGTAGGCTGCAAACCTTCCCCAAGTTCCCTCTAGATCCGTGGAATGTTAAGGCCCAGGGCAGGCAGGAGATCTTGGCAAAGCTTCATCACAGTGGGGCTATGCTGGAGGTAGGCCACTGAAGGGACTGTGGAAGGAACAGGTTTACAAACGAAATTTTCCATCAGGGTAATAGTCATTTTGTTCCAAATGGAATAATTATCATCAATCAATAAGCCCAGGTCTGTGCAATCCTCTCTCTGGCATATCTGTCTCAGGAGCATCACAGAATTTACTGAGCCATGGCAGATTACCCAGACATTTCAGTATCTGAAGAAGAACATGCAGCTGCCTAATGAGGATCTATTCGTATGGGAATCTGGGGCCTGCTGGAATCTGCTCCCCATGTATGTTGGTGAGGGGGGGGAGGGGGGTGGGAAATGATGTTGGAGGGTAGAAAAGAAGCATAACATTATTTTCCGGTATTGTTTTCACACAATTGAAAAACCACTTTCCTCTGCTTCCCTTTCCTCCCGAGTTCAACCCCCAACACCACCCCCACCTTTCCAAATGGGTCCAAGGATATGCCAACCAAGGGAGGGAGAGACTATGACTAATTCTGGTCCCTCTATTTCTAGCAGCAATCCTTTTCACAAACTTGGATGCATTGTGGGTAAAGCCACCTGGAGGAATAAAACAAAAAGCTGATTTCAATTTAGATTATAGCTAACAAATTGTTTCTTTTGATGTTTCCTCATCCTCTTCTTGACTCCCTTTAAAAAATAGATATTTCCCAATAATTCTGTTCTGGGTCTTCTCCCTGGTTTCTTCCCATGGCTTCAATTATCACCTCTATACAGATGACTCATATCCATCCATCCATCCATCCATCCATCCATCTATTTCTATTGATCAATCGATAAATGTACACATATGTACATATATACGTATATGTATATGTATGTGTATCCTTATTTTTAACAGTATATATCTTGACTCCTCAGCCTCTCCCAGAATTCTAGTACTTTACAAATATATCCACATGCCTTCTGGATATCTCCATATAAATTTCTGCCAAAACCTCAAAATAGGTATACACTATAAATGTCCAGGAACTGGAGACAGAGAGTTCACATCTTGGCTCTTGGACATCCAGCATGCATTGGCAGAAATATGCCTGTGTAATGACTTTGTTTACAATATGATACTACAAGGTTATATGACACAATATTGTATCATCAAAATTTCAACGCAGGAAAAAAACACAAATTTACAATAAATTATTCAATTTAAGATGCATCATTTTTTAAAAATATGTATTTTATATTTTTTAAAATGATGCAAATTTCCTACCTACCTGAATGACCTTGTGCAAATTCATTTAACCTCTCTAGGCCTCAGTTTCCTAACATGTAAATCAAGAGGGTTAGATTATATGAACTTTTGGGTCCCTTCCAGCTCCAAATCAATGATCCTATCATCTCCTAGACCTATTCCCCATCGAGTCTCTGTTTCTGTTAATGGTACTACCATACTACTAGTCTCCCAGCATTATACCATTATAACATTGGAGTCATCTTTTACTCTTCACTTTTCTGAATGAATGAATAAGCATTTATTAGGCATATTCTAAGTAGCCAAGTACTAGGGATACAAATTCAAAAGTGGGATTGTCTCTGCCTTCAAAGAAATTATATTTTAATAGGGAGAGAGAATACACAGAAAGGAATGCAGACCAGGGAAGGGTGCTTTAGTCACCTAGGTTCCCAAAGTGGGTGATACTGCCCTCGGGGGGTGCTGGAATGATCCAGTGGGGCAGTAATAGTCTCCAGGGCTATTGCAATTGAGGAGCATTGAATAAAAATAAGGGGGATGGAAGTATAAGGAAAGAAGAGAAGAGGAGAAAAATTTTAAAACCTTCTGTACATATTTCATCTGTTGTATGACAGAGTCAAAGTCATAGTGATTACATTATTTTCCAAATAAACACACAAAATGCAAGTTATAACAAATCAGTGATAAAGTCCCCTGGCAAGTCTTAACAAGCAAGTGTAGGCAGAAAAGCAGGTTGCACATTGTGGGAAGTCCAGCACGCATTGGCAGAAATATGCATGTGTAATGACTTGTTTACAATACAATACTATATATTTATATGACACAATATTGCATCATGAAAATTTCAATGCAGGAAAAAACCCACAAATTTACAATAAATTATTCAATTTAAGATGCATCATTTTAAAAATATATATTTATTTTATATTTTTTGAAATGACACAAATTTTTTTTAAAATGTTAAAGGATTAAATAAAGTAGATTCCCAGGGGGGCACTGAGTAATTTTTTTTAAAGGGAGAGGTAGGCCAAATAAGTTTGGGAACCTCTAGCCTAGGGAGCCGCAGGGATGGTTAGTTCAATCTATTAACACTCTTTTCCGGAGACAATGGTAGCATTGATTTGATTACAGTTCTCTGAACAAGATGTACAGAGGGTAAGAGCAGAGTGAAAATGGCCAGCGTTTGAAGTGTGGTCCCGGGATTGAGTGGCTTAGGCTTTCGTCACATATATCCTACTTGCTACCCAGTCCCACTATCTCTCCTCTGTGATATCATTTACAACTAGCCCTTCTTGTCCATTCCTACTACCACCTCTCCGCTTCCAGTCTTTCATTTCCTCCCAACTTGATTATTGTAATCATTTCCTAATCTTCTGCCTCCCAGTGGCCCTTTCTCAAACTCGTGCTCCGTACTGCTGCTTCATACCTTCTTAGTGCACCAATATGTTTATATTACTTTTCTAGTCAAAATCTTTGAGTTACTCCCTATTGCCTACTGAATAATGTATAATAAGCTCCTAATCTTGCCATTCAGGGCCCTCTGTAATTTGGCTCCGATCTACACATCCAAAATAATTTGACTTGGCTTCAGAAATTATACATTCCAACCAAACTAGATTATCCCTTATTCTCTGTTCTGGTCCTGTTCTCACCCATGTTCATGCATTTGCATTACCATTGTCAACCTTTCACAGAGTTTGTTCTAAGAAAGAGACAAACTAATCAGGTGATGTCTCTCAAACTGGTAACATGCATTGCATGGGAGTTACAGTCCAGAACTGGGGCCCCCTGAGGGGGCCAGTCCAGAACTGACTAGATTTGGAGGTTGGGGTGCCCGGTTTATATACCTTATCAACAGGGGCTGATATCACCCCACCATCATTTTACCTCCAGACAGAGGAAATACCTCTTCTATCAGACCACCCCCCAACCACACCGGACCACTCCCAGCCTTGGGCTATCTAGGCTGAGCAGAACACAGTGGAGTTTCTATACCTTTGCTAAAATCAATTCAGCCTGGGATTGGGGTCTGACTAGGATAAGGAGATTCAATGCAATATCACTATCAGTAATGTCCTTCTAAAGGACATTTAGAGAAGGGGCCTGGGGGTGAGAGCTCTGAGTCTCCAAGATACTGATTACTAAAAGAAAAAATCATTTTCACATCAGTCACTATTATTAGAATGTACACTCCCCAGACCCATCTTCATACTGAAGACCTCCTTTCCTTCAAAGATCAACTCAGATGGATATCTCAAGCATGAAACAAGCTAAAACCTTCCAGACTTCCACAGTGTGACCCGCAATCGCATACACATGAAAGTGTACTCTCCTTTCTCAGACTTCTTATGGTACTTTGCCTTCGCCTCCCATTTGTTCTTATCTATGTATTTCCTCAATGCTCCATGAATATTTATCAAAGGAAGGAAGGATAGAATGAAAGAAGGAAGGAAGGAAGGAAGGAAGAGATATATGTAGATATATACTTAAATAGGCCAGCTAATAATCAATAAATTGATGGTCAGTTTGTCCTGCTGAGAATGTGGCTTGATCATGCGACTCAGTCACCTCTAGCAACCTGGACAGAGGAATCTATCTCCACCCAGACCACTCTGGTTGATTTTCTCCTTTATGAGCTATGTGCAAGGGCAGGGGTTCAGAAATTCGCCCAGATTAGATCCTTTTTATACTTTAAATAGAAGTTAGGTCTCTTAGTTGGGTGGGGTCCTGTCCCACCCAGATTGAGGAGCTTGTTCCCCAAGGATCAGCTGATTGACCTAGGCTGGTCCTTGAATGACGAAATAAAAAGCCTGGATCCTAATTAATAATGGGTTATTAATAGAAAATAATCATTTTTCTCACTTCCCTCTCCAATCCTTCAAATGTTAAAATAAAATGACCGTGTCATTCCCCTGCTCAGGAAGTTTCAATGATTCCCTATTGCCTTTAGGATGAAATACAAACTCCTTAGCCTGACATTTAAGTCCCATGATCCAGCACCAACTTAACTTTACTATTTATTTCACATTATTTTCATTAACCCATGCTATATTCCAGCCATCCAAGATAACCAGCTGCTATCTAGTGATGATGATGATAATGGTGATGATGATGATGCCATCTCCTACTTCCCCACTTCATAGAAGCCATTCAATCCAGAATACACCTCCTTATTTCTGCCTTTTTTTACATCCTTATCTTTCTTCACAACTCAGTTTTGGCACAACTTTGTCCTGGAAGTGTTTCCTGATCCCCTCCACCAATCTCTCCCCAAGCTATTCTAGGCTTATTGATGTTCCCAGCATATTCCCAGAACTCATTGTGACATCCCTCCTTTGTCTTCTTAACTCCCTAAATGTTATCTCCTGGAAAGGAGGGACCAGCACATTTTTATCTTTGTCTTCTCTGCACCTAATGCCTAGGAATCTTCAGGATGACCCTTGGTACAGAGATGATTAGGATCGTTCCAGTCTTATAGAAACAAGGTCAAAATAGAGGAAATCAGACCTGCAAGGAGCCTCAAGAAGTCAGCCAGCCCTCATGACTCTAGAAGAAAATACTTAAGCTCCTGGGTTTTATGATTACCCTTCCATTAAGACTAAAGATCATGAAGCCAAGAGATTAGACTTCTGTGCTGTAACCAAGTTCCATGGCTCATAATGAGCTGTTTTTGGTTAGAAACTCTTTCTGATCTGTGGGTCATTAGCTCATTTTTTAGAACCTGGTGTCAATGAGGCACACACTACTGGTTTCATCTACTTATAAACTAGTTCAGGCGTGGGGAAACTGAAGCCTTTGAAGTCACATGTGGCCTTCTAGGTCCTTGGGTGAGACCTTTTGACTGAGCGCAAGTTTTACAGAACAAATCCTATTTTTTAAGGGAATATATTCTATGAAGTTTGGATCCAGTCAAAGGGCCACACTTTAGGACCTAGTGGGCCATGTGTGGCCTCGAGGCAACAGATTCCCCACCCTTAGACTAGTTGAATATCCTTATAATCCATAATAATAGATAACATTAAACCAGGCCAGCCATCTCAAAGATGTGTATTATTGATTACAAGAGGACTAGGTTGGAAAGTGTGAATGGTTCAAAGCAAACCCATCACAAGTACTGGAAGTTACAACTCAAAGAATACGTCCTATTAATGGTAAGTCAGGGGCTATCTCTGCGTTTGATACAGAGGTAGCATGTTTTATGGTCATTCATTTAATAATCTTTGGAGTATTTTCCAGGTAACAAAAGTTGTTTCTCTGGCTCCTAATACTTCTCCATCCACACATCTATTATCCTTAAAGAAAACTTTCCACAAATAAATTGTCCTGTTCTTTGGTGCTACTATATACAGAACAATAAGAACCATTCCCCTTTCTGAAGAATCTGAAATTGAGGACAGATAGAAATCCATAGTAATCAATCAGAGCTGAGGATCCTTGACTTGGGGTATCTTGCTTCCCCATCCCCATCTCCTCTTAACTTGATTGGTTTTTTTTTTCATTAAAATCACATTTGCTGTCTTAAGAGTCTAGTCACAGTGCCAATGAATATATTACAATTAATGAGGGCCCCCAAATCACGTTCACTAGAGCAAATTTGGCCAGTAAGAAGCAAAAAAGAAAGCAGTGAAAGTTGAGGACAGGGCAAAGCAGGAGGGGAATCCCTTGACATTGTTCCATCTGGCATATGGAAAAAGATCTCCCAGGAGAGATATAAAGCTGAGGCATTTAAATAGTATCTGTTTCTGGAAAATCCATCATTGCTTCCAGACAGCTTCCAGAACTGAGCTCAGCACATCCCACCCATCCCAGTGCTACCACAGCTGAAGAAAAGGATGGTGAGAGAGCCCAACACTCTCACTGCAAACTACGGAAGTGGTTTGGATGCTGAGGACATAAATCCCTGAAGGAAATAAAGAACCTGTCTTCCATCTGCCAATCCCTCTTCCCTCTTCAGGTTGCTGTTGGCATCTGATCTGCATCTCTTATAAGTGGAACTTTAGTTAACTTCAACTCCAAGTATGGAATATTCATGCAAAGCCAAAAAATATCTTTATAGATGTGTATAGCTATATTTTATATATGTATATGTACATATATAATAGAATCACAGATTTAGAACTGGAAGGAAAGATCACCTAGTCCTGGTGTGTGTCATGTACAACTGAGTATAACAGGATCAATACCTACCAAGGTCCCTCCCTCTACCACCCCAACACGGGTTAGACTAAATTCTCCCTACAAGGAAATAAATCCTGGATTTGATTGGCTGATGGGGAGGTAGGGAGACAAGAATCAATCTATATCTCACTTAAAGTAGCAGAAGGTGATTGCATAAAAGGTCCTATATATACATATATATATATATATATATATACACATATATATATATATTAAGGTCTCTTCCTTTCAGTCTTGGTGAATACCTAAAGACCTTGTGAGTCACCATGCCCTTCGCTGCTGAGCAGACCTCTACATGAAGACAAGAGGAACCATGTCTACCAAAGCTAAGGGCTACTGTAGCTTTCTTTCATATCCTTGCTGTGTTAGGACTGAGTGAACATCCTTTTGTTAACTGTTCAATGACTTATGATTGCTTCATTTTATCCTAAATTAAATCTGAACTAACAGGCATCTGGCATCAGCCCCACCCTAATACTAGATGTGCCATAGAAGGATCCCATAAGCCCCTTTTCTGCCTTATATTTCCTTGACAGAATATGAACTCTGACCAGGGGTGAACTTGCCTTTTCTTCTTTCTTGTACATCTTGACATAGCCCAGTGTTCTAACATTGACATCACATTGATGATGAAGCTGCACAGTACAGTGAAGAGTCAGGAAGATCTGGGTTCAAATACCAGCTAAGGGCAGCTAGGTAGTGCAGTGGATAGAGCACTGGCCCTGGAGTCAGGAGGATCTGGTTTCAGATCTGGCCTCAGACACTTGCTAGCTGTGTGGGCTTGGACAAGTCACTTAGGGGGGGGGGGGGGAGGGAGGAAGGAAGGAAAGAAGGAAATACCACCTGAGATATTTACCCTGGGTAAGTCACTTAACCTTTCTCAGACTCAATTTCCTTGTCAGTAAAATAAGAGAGTTGAACTCAATAGAGCCTCTGAGGTCCTTTCCAGGCAGTTTTACTGCCTTGGAGATTCAGCAGCAATAAAGATCAATGAGCTGACATCCCAGGGCAGTATAGCAGAAAAAATACTGACTCTGGACTCAAAGGACCTGGTTTCAAATCTCACCACTGACATTTCCTCCCTGTTTGATCTTGGCCAAGTACTTACCCTCCCTGGAGCTCAGCTTTCTCATTTTCAAAATGAGGAGGATGGATTACACAGCCCATGAGGTTCCTTCCCTCTCTAGATCTATGATCCTTTAAGCTCACTGTTGAGGAGAGAGGAGACAAAGCAGCTCAGATTTTAATGTTCCCAAGGGAAATCTTATGTGGGGGCAAAATGAGTCAACACTTCGGACCTACAAAGAGTTGAGAGGGATTCCAGAAATCATCTATTGCAACCACTCCATTTTACAGATGAGGAAACTGAGGACTAGGGAGTTAAGTGATTTGGTCTATAGTATCAGCCTACAGACCAAATTTGAGCTGATAAATCTATATCTATGAGAATGAATTGAGAGTTGATTATTACCACGTCTTACTTGAAAACAAGATGCCTTAGTCTATTATAGTCATTCCTGCCTGTCAGAAAGAAATCATTCAATTGAATTCCAAAAGGAGGTGTGAATTACACAGCCTCGTATTTCCTAGCAAGGACGAGCATCACTCAATATGCCATATAGCTTGCCCAAACAAACATCTTTCAATAATGTTATTTATGCATGATAAAGAAGTCCTGACTCAGGATCTCAACCTCCATTTTTGAAAAGCATTTTGAGCATCTTAAATACAAAGACCAATCAAAATATAGTTACCAATATGCTCTCATCCACCAGAGAATCTCAAGCCTCAAGGAAATCGAGGCAGTAGGAAAAATGAAACCAAAGGGTTCCAAATACATCTGAGTCCCTGAATAGATACTCTAGGGCTCTCAAGCCATGGGGCACCAAAGGCACCAGAGGGCCTGCACTTTGGGAGACTCAGACTGGAAATAAAGGGTTTGGATCACATTCAGGTTACCTTGTGGGTTGACCTTATCACCTGACATCTTGGGATGTGCCTACAGCACTAGCATTGAGTGTGTTCAGTCCAGACTAGGGCATCTAAGCCATAGGTACATACCTGCCCTCAGAAACCTGGATAAAGCTTCTTGCCTTCTCCAGCTGCTACCTACACCCTGAGGTCTCTGGCATTAGGAATGGCAAGATATGGTAACCGGTAACAGCTAATGCACCAAAGTTTTGCTTAGTCATCAAGGGAGCCTGAAGCCTCCCCAGATGACAGGTTCTTCGCCCATCCAATGCTTAGCAAACTCCCACTCCTTGTTCCTCCGTCCCTATGATTCAGAATAGATGTCTTCTAAAGCAAAAATTCCTTTCCTCCGCTACTTCTCCCTATACAATCATCCCCAATCTTCCTTGGTTCTCTAGTTCTCATTCTCCACTATCCTCCCATCTCACTGTGCCTTCTGGAACTCCTTCCCTTTCATTAATAAATTTCCATCCATCCTACATCTCTGCACCTCACACTTTTCATCACTAGTTGCACAAAGAAATCTGCAGAAGGCACTGTAGGGAGAACAAACATGCACCTTGCTTTTTACTGCTACTTCCAGACTTTGCCACAATCACTCAGCAACTCACTCCTCTCTAAGGTTCACTCGACTTGTCTATACCATTCATTTCAGATCCTTGTTTCAGTCACCTACCAGCTTCTGTATCATTCTCCCTTCTTCCTTAAATTGCTCAGTAAGAGGCTCATAACCTCCCTCTCCCCTTCAACCCCTGCCTTTATATTCAGGGATTTCAGTATGCACATTGATTTCTCCTCTAACACATTTACCTCCCAATCTGTCAACCTTCTCAATCCTCATAACTTGTATTTTCACCCCAATTGGGATGAATACATCTTAGATCTCACTATTAGGCCTAATAGTATTAAACTCTGAAATTCCTGTCTCTGGTCATAGTCTCCTGTCCCTCCATCTCTCCCTAAGCAACTAGATGGATAGAGTGTTGCACTTGGACTCAGCAAGACCTGAGTTCAAATCCAACTCACAAACTATTTAGCTGTGTGACTGGATAAGTCATTTAACCTCTAAGTTTCAGCCAAGTAGTGAAGTGGATAGAATCATTTAACCTCTGTCTGCTTCAGTTTCTTAATCAGTAGTGGAGATAATCATAGTACCTACCACCCAGGGTTGTAAGGACCAAATGTGATAATAGTTGTAAAGCACTTAGCACAGTGCCTGCAACATAGTAGGTGCTTAACAATTGTATTTCTTTCCTTACCTAATCTGTAAAATAGGGGTAATACTAACACCTACCTCACAGTGTTGTTGCAAGGATCAAATGAGATAATATATGCAAAGCACTTTGTAAATCTTTTTCAAAAAGGTATATAAATGTTAGCTATTATTATTGTTATTATTATTCTCCCTCTGCCTCCTTCCTTCTAGATCTATTCTTCAACCTCATAGTCACCTCCAGTTCCTCTATCCCTCCCTATAGTCCAAGTGAATAGACCCTGATTGACCCTTCATTTTTCTTTCTTCCCTGTCTTGATCTTATGGCTGACCAGATCAACCCTTCATTATTTTCTACCCTTGAATCCTTTTTTTGCCCCTGTCCTATTATCATTCATTCCTAGTCAAACACCAACCTCCCTACTGAGCATGGTGGAACACACCTGTAGACCCTGCTGATGGAGAGGCTGAGGCTGGTAGATTGAGTTTTGAGAGTTCTGGGCTGTGATAGGGCTAAAGCCAATCAGGTGTCCACACTAAATCCAACACCAATATGGTAAGTTCCCAGGAGCAGGGACCACCAGACTACCTGAGGAAGGGCGAATCAACCCAGGTTGTAAACAGAGCAAGTAAAAGCTTCTATGCCCAACAGCAGTGGTGTCAGGACTATGAATTGCTGTTGCACTTACAACCTTGTCAAGATAGGGAGAACCATTCTTAAACAAACAAATACCAACCACCCTTTGTTTTCTCCACTTCTAATCAAACGCTACCAAATGCCTCTAGAGAAAGTAACTCAACCATACAGCCAGGACTCACTACAAATTTACATCATCTAATCACCCTAATTGATTTGGTATCATACTCTCTTCAACAGCTATTCCAAATCTTTTCTCTCCTCCTTGCTGAGGAAGTTCCTTCCCTTTCCCATTACTTCTCAGTAGATGACACCCTCCTACTTCATGGAGAAAATAGAGGTCATCCATGTGAGTTCCCTCTTCTCCTCCTACTCCAACCTCAAAACCCCACTTCTTTGTCAACCATTCTTTTCTCCTTTGTGCCGTGACCCCACCCCCTCCCATGTCCCTTAGGAATTTTCCATCTCTGTCTCTGCCTCTCTGTCTCTGTCTCTCTCTGTCTCTGTCTGTCTGTCTCTCTGTCTGTCTCTCCCCTCAATGGCTCCTTCCCTATTGCCTACTAACATGCCCAGGTCTTCCCCATCCTTAAAAAAACCTTCATTTGACCCTGCCACCCTCTCCAGCAATTACACATCCAGAAAGGCAACATGATATAGTGAATAGAGTTATTTTCAAATCTATGGGTTTGAGTCTCACTTCTGTCACATACTGATTGTATGACCCTAAGCAAGTCATTTTACTTCTCAGCACCCTAGGCAATTCTCTCAGATGACAAGTTGCAGAGAACGTCTCTGCCTTTTTCACCTGGCATACCAAAGAAATTCATAGCTACAATCCCTGTCCCTTCACAGTCAAACTCCTAGACAACAGAGCAAACATTCCATGTTTCCCTTTCCTCACTTCCCACTCATCTGTGGCAATCTGTTTTCCAACCTTACTACCTGACTACAGACTTTCTTTAAGATTACCAATGGCCTCTTGCTGGCTAAATGCATTATCCTTTCCTCTGTCTTCACTCTACTTTACCTCCCTTCATCTTTGGACATTGTTGGTAAGCTCTTCCTCCTACATCCTCATCTATCCTCCTTTGGTTCTTAGTCTATATCTCTCCCTCAATTCTCCTTCTATCTTTCTGACAGTTGCTTGTAAGTGTACCTTACAGGGTCATCATCCTGACAACCATCCCCTAAGGATTTGTCCTGTGCCCATTTCTCTTCTTTCTATATTCTCTTGCTTTTCTCACCATCTTCCATGGATTTCATTATTACTTCTAAACAGAGTCACCTAGCTGCCCAAGGCAAACCTAGATGAGGGCAGCTTTAACTCAAGGACTCAGTAAGCAAAAACAGCACTCAACTTGGAGTCAGGAAGATCAAAGTTCAAATCCCACCACAGATACTTCCCAGCTATGTAATACTGCGCAAGTCACTTAACTTCTGCATGCCTCAGTTTCCTCATCTGAAAAATCAAGGAGCTGGCTTCTTAGTTCCTTTCCATTTCTAAATCTTCAATTCTATAAAGCCAGCACTAATCTCTCTCCTGAACCACAGTCCAATAGTAACTATCTGCTGTATATCTCTTCCTGAACATGCCATCATCATCTCAAACTCAACATGTCCAAAATGAAGTTATCTTCCCCTTCAGACCTGCCCCACCTCCAACCTTCCTCTTTTTTTGTTGAAAGTTCTATCATTCTTCTGGTCAACCAGGTTCAAAACCCTAATCATCCTTGAATATTGCCTTTCCTTCACAAGTCACTCAGTGGTCAAGACTCCCCTACTGCTTCAACATCTCTCACTTCTGTCTCATCTCCGTTCAGGTGAATGGTAGAGTAGACCTCTACTCTAGTTTAGGCCTTAATTCCTTCTGGCTTTGACTATTGCAATAGCACCCTGATTGCTAATTGTGCTTCCAATCTATTCTCACTCAATGTATCTTTCAAATAACTGTCAAATTAATATTCCAAAGACATTGGTCTGGCCATCCCTGATCAAGAATCTTTAGTGGCACACTAGAATAAAATATATACTCTCAGCTCAGCATTTGAAGTCCTCCATAATCTAGTTCCCATCTGCCTTTTCAGATTTATTTCGTATCATTCCTATTACTTCCCTTTACATACTCTATATTCTACCCAAACTGGCCTACCAGCTATTCTCTAAACTTAAGATTTTATTTGCTGTCACCACTCGTTTCCATGGGCTGTAGTCCATGCCTTTTATTGTTATTGCTGTTGTTGTTTTGTTGTTGTGTTGAGAGTCCTTTGGACAGCAAGGAGGTCAGAGCAGTCAATACTTAAGGAAATTAATTCAGGCTATTCACATAAGGTCAAATACTGAAGCTGAAGTTTAAATACTTTGGCCACATAATGAGAAGACAGGACTTATCGGGAAAAAAAAAACCCTGATGTTGGGAAAGATTGAAGGCAAAAGGAAAAGGGAATGGCAGAGGATGAGACGGATAGATAGTGTCATGGAAACAACAAACATGGACTTGGACAGACTTTGAGAGATAATGGAGGATAGAAGAGCCTGGCGGGCTATTGTCAATGGGGTCTGAAGAGTCAGATACGACCGAATGACTGAACAAGTGTGTGTGTGTATATGTGTGTGTGTGTGTGTGTGTGTGTAGTTCATAAAAGAGAGTGGTGGGAGATCAGTTTGGAAAAGTTGGTTGGCAGCAAATCACGGAGCAACTTGAATTCCAGGAAAAGTAATTTGGACTTTAGTTGGAAATTAATTGGAAGCCGATGAAGGTTTTTCAGTAAGGACCTGACGTCATCAGAGCTGAGCATTAGGAATATCAATCTGTTAGCAGCCTGTAATATGTTAGAATTCCATTCTGATAATAACACATTCCATTCATGAAAAACTCCATGTGTTTCTTATGATATCTGTTTTTAAAGTAAAAAACTTTCATTTAGAGAGCTGACATTAAAAATAAAACAACAACCCACAAATAGGATCTTTGTCTGTTTTTCCCTACTCATGGCTATTTAGTTGTAACTATTTTACTCAATTTACTAAGTGCCTAATGTTTGCAGGATAGTAGGTTAAGGCCTGGAAGAGCATTAAATAAGATGGCAGTTCCCACTGAGGGGTTTACTGCAATACTTCAAAAGATCTGGGATTTCTTTAATATTAGTATGCCCTCCACTGACAGAGATAGCAACCACTCTACACCTTGGTAGAGAAGGTTTCTTATGGGTAGCTTTGATTAAAAAAAAAATGTTAAACCTTCTGATGTTGAAGGTGAGAGATATATACACATTGAAACATGTAGAAAATACCATACAAAAGCACTGAACTTGGACCAAGGAGACCTGAGAAAAATCTAACTTTGTCATTAACTAAGTATGTAATCTAGGGCAAATTACTTCTTTTCAATGGGCCTCAGTTTCTTCATTTGTAAAATTAGACAATACATCAAGATTATTTCTAAAGTCTTTTCTATTCCTAACCATCTATGAGACCCTGATTAATAGCAATTCACTTGGAAAAGGCTTAGGGTTTTTTGTTGATGCAAAGCATAAACCGAATCAACAGTGGGAAAAGCTAACATAATCTTAGGAGATAATTCAATTATAAATTAACAAATTTATTTAAGCAACAAATGTAAATTAAGATCTTACTATTTGCAAGGGAGTGAAAAGACAAAAACAAAAAGGACCAGTCTCTGTACTCGAGGTGCTTACAATCCAATAGAGGGGCTAAGAGGTATACACAAATAATTATGCTGAATGAATGAATGAATGAATGAATGAATGAATGAAAAAATACTCATTAAGAGTGTACTATTGGGGCAGGTAGGTGGCATAGTGGATAGAGCACTGGCCCTGAAGTCAGGAGGACCTGAGTTCAAAGCCGGTCTCAGACCAAACACTCGTACTAGCTGTATGACCCTGAGCAAGTCACTTAACACCAATTGCCTAAAAAAAAAAAAAGTACTTTGTGTCAAGCATTATGCTAAGTGCTGAGAACACAGACAGTAACGCAAAATAGCTCCTGTTCTCAGGGAGCTCACCTTCTGTCACAGAATCACAGATTAGGAGTTTGAAGGGACCTTTATGCTATCTAATACAACCTCCCTCACTTTGCAGCTAAGGAAACAAGAGGTTAAGTGACTTACTCAAGGTCACACAAGTAGTGAGGTAGAGCCAGAATTTGAAACCAGGACCTCTGACTCCAAATCAAGCCTCTGAGAAAATACATATAGAAAAGTGCAGTTACAGAACAGATGGAAAGGCTTACAAGTTATAAAATTAGGATATATTAGAGACAAAAGAAAGAACCAGACGGAATGCTGAACGAAAATTTGAAGAAAGAGAGGTGACTTTCAGTTGGGGATTTAAAGATTTAAACAAACAAAAGATGAGCTGGAGAGTCTAGTGTCCAGAATAACAGCAATCTGTCCATAGGCAGGTGAATAGAATAGTTAGGGGTAGGGAAACTATGTCATAAGAGTAAGGAGCTGGAGAAGTTTAGCCTGAGACTAGGAATAGGGACTGGATCTGTGATTGCATTAGTCTGTGGAACTCCCAGGAGAAACTCCCTCTACCAAATAGTTCTATACCTCTGCAAATTAAAGTCTGCTTAGGGCAGAGTGGTGTCATACACCCAATACTTCCTAGTGCCCCAGACCTGATTAAAATATAATCAGGAAGGACTCAACAGAATAAATAAAACTACAATAAGACTTAGATAATGTTGATATGTGGTTTTCTAAGTCAATAGTGACCTCTGTTTATATTCGAGTTTGACACCACTGGGCATGGAATACTGAGAGGCTAAGAGGCCTCCCCAGCCAGGCTCACTCAGCCAATCTGTGCCAAAGACAGACCTTAAACCTCAGTACTTTTGGCCTTCCAGGCTGGGACTCTGTCCACTACACCATCCTGCCTGAGGAAGAGAAGAAAAAGTGAAACAGGAGAGCTGCCTTCATACATTTGAAAAGCTGCCATCTGGAAGAAAATTATACTTATTCTTGTGTAGTTCCGGAGAGTAGAATTAGAAATGTTATAAGAAGACAGATTTCAGCTTAATATAAGCAAGAACTTCCATTTAGAAATATCCAAAAAGGAAATATGCTTCCTCATCATCAAAAAATGTTCAAGCAGAGGCCGCATGACCTTACTATCAATGTGACATTGGCAAAATCTTTTAAACTCTTTGTATCTCAGTTTCCTCACCTGTAAAATGAAGATGGACTAAATGATCTCTGAAGTCCTTTTCAACTTTCCATTTCTGATCTTATCATGCCAGGAACCACATGTCTGGGGTCCTTATAAAGGGGAATCCTGGACTCACTTCTTTCCCAACTTTAAAAGTCTATAATTTAATGGATTCCACATAATGGAATTATTTTAGCAGATTATTTGAGTCTGTCAGCTGACATTTAAAAAGGATGTGCTTTCATAAAAATAAAATAGATTTATTTTGGAAAATGACCTGCATCATATGCAATCAAGAGCTTAATGAATGCTTTCTTATTAAAATGACAATGATGATGATTATAGTGTTGAAGATAATAATCCTGATAAACTTTGCAGTTTTGTGTATTAATGACTGAAATCACCAGAAGGATAGAGGAAGGTTTGAAATTGGCAATTTCATACTACATATTGCAGGCATGAGTCTGATAATCTTCAAACAGTCCATCATTATTTCACCATTCGGTGTGGACCTCTGGATTCAGAAGCACAGTCGTCTATCTGCATTAGGACCAGAATGCTATACATTCTGGAAACATTCTCAATGCCTTATTTTTCAGTACTAGTCCAGCTTCATAAAAGATGTAGCTGCTAGGACATGGTGCATTGGGAAAATCACTAACTTCAGAATCAAAAGACCCGGGTTTGAATCTCACCTCTTCTTCTTAATAGCTGTATGATCCTGGGAAAGTCTTAGCCTCTCTGAGTCTCTTTCTTCTACAGCCACAGCTATGGTGGGGTGGTGGGGTCTTTGCCCCAAGGCAATGAAATTTATATGGTTCTGAAAACACTTTCAATTCTTCACCAGAAGGAATGAAACAACTGAGCTTAACACCTACTAAGCAGCAATAATTGGTTAAGATAGGAACATTACCAGGTGGCATACTTCCTTGCCAACACCACCTCAATTGCACTCCAGCTGAGCTCACCCATCCCCATCCCAATGGGTTCCCACACACATTTGCTCTCCCCAATCTTCCTGCTGCAGCCTCCCCATAGAGGCTTCTTGGTGTCCTGAGGTCTCTGCTCACGCAACCCACGGGTTGGGACCTTGTTTCTCTCCCACGAGATCTCTCTCCACATAAGACTCTGTATCAGAGTCTCCCCGCTTTGCATGCACACACACACACACACACACACACACACACACACATACATATTGGTTTTATCTTGACAAGTTGATTTGAGGTCATATTTCATGCTGTTTGCCACAGATACCAAAATTGCTACACAGAGTCATTTCCCTCATTTACTCTTCAATACAACATGTATTAAATGCATATGTATGGTAGGATAGTGGATGCAAAGATAGCTATGACATAGATCCTGCTTTTAAGAAGCTCATACCTGGGGCAGCTAGGTGGTGCAGTGGATAGAGCACTGGCCCTGAAGTCAGGAGGA
Source organism: Vombatus ursinus (assembly GCF_900497805.2). Taxonomy (NCBI): domain Eukaryota; kingdom Metazoa; phylum Chordata; class Mammalia; order Diprotodontia; family Vombatidae; genus Vombatus; species Vombatus ursinus. The sequence continues at coordinate 53,421,135 of NW_020954610.1, forward strand.
CCTGAGTTCAAATCTGACCTCAGACCAAACACTTGACACTTACTAGCTGTTTGACCTTGGGCAAGTCACTTAACCCCAATTGCCAAAAATAAATAAATAAATAAGAAGCTCATACCTGTATGTTTGTAGAATTGAACTGAATTGAAGACCTGGACACGTATAACTATGACAGAAGGGAGATTGCGATAAGGGCAAAGAATAGATCCACACAAAGTAATATAAGAAATTTGAAGAAATGCCTTTTTTTGGGAGGGGGGAATTATTTATAATCAGAAAATTCTTCGTGAAGGAGGTGGCTTCTGAGTCAGACCTTGAAATAAGAGAAGAATTTCAGCAAGCAGGTGGGATAGGGTTGCACAGAGACTTTAGAGATTCAACTCCCTTATTTTACATATTAGGAAACTGAGGTCTAGAGATGTAAAAGTGACTTCTCAAAAATCATATATGTAATAAGTAGTAAAGTCAGAATTTGAACTCATGTTCCTTATTAAATCCAGTGTTCTTTCCACTCACCATAATTCTAGGAATGGGGGATGGTGTGAGCAAAGGCATGGAGAAGAGGGAAAGCAGAATGAGAACAGAGGATGAAGAGTAGACCAGTTTGGATAGAGCATCAAGGATATGAAAGACAGTGAGGTTGGAAAAGTGGGACGAAGTCAAATTGTGGCAGGTCTCAAATGCTAGGTTTAGGAATTAAGTTCAGTAGGCAAGGAAAATCCTAATACTTGTACTACTTCCCTCATGGGGTTGCAGCGAGAAGAATGCTTTGTGAATTGTAAAGGGCTATAGAAATGAGGAGGATGGAAGAGGAGAGGGAAGAGGGTGTTATGTCTGATCATGTCACCCCTCCCCCTACTCAACAGATTCCATTGACTTCCTTTCACCTCTAGGAGCAAATGTAAAATACTGTTTGGCATTCAAAGCCCTTCACAACCTAGCCCCTTCTTATCTTTCCAGTCTTCTTACACCTTACATCCAAACACATACCCTTAGATCCACTAACACTACCCTCCTTGCTATTCCACAAGCAAGATACCCCATTTTGGTTACAGGCATTTTGCTCTGGCTGTCCCCTATGCCTGGAACATTGTCCCTCCTCATTGCTACCTACTGGCTTCCTTTCAGTCCCAACTAAAATCCCATCTTCTACAAGAAGCCTTTCCCAATCCCTCTTCATTCCAGTGCCATTTCTCTTTAATTATTCCTTATTTATGCTGCATCTAGCCTGTTTGTACATATTTGTTTGATTGTTATCTCTCTCCTTAGATTGTAAGCTCCTTGAGGGCAGGGGCTGTATTTTGCCTCTTTTTGTTTCCCTAGCACTTAGCACAGTGCCTGGCACATAGTAGGCACTTAAAAAATGTTTGTTGATTGATGATAGTCATTATCAATATCATCACAATCATTCCTACAACATTCACAATTGCCCATGGGCTCAAATGTATCTCTCGGATGCTTTGGTGATGCCCAAAGAAATCTAGTTAGAAATATGCAGAGATTTGTGTGCCCCAAATTGGTCATAGATAAATTTGTTAGGGAATAGGAAAGGGCCAAGTGTTCTCCTTTGGAGGAACTTGTATACCTTCCTCATTCCAGGTGCTCAACTTTCCCCATTTGAAGTGGAAAGAGGTCTAGTCCCCCAAATCATAGAATCGAAGAATATCTTATATAGTTCAAATAGAATATCCCTCTAAATACAGGTGGGGAAACTGAGGATTAGGAAAAAGAAGGTCACACAGCAGTTGACTGCTACTTCCTACCGATTACTCAGTTCCTCATGGTCTCTAAAGGTCCCCTCAAATTCTAAATCTGTGATGCTGTGAATGAGGACAGCTCTATAGAAAACCAAAAACAAGCCAGGCAAGTGTCCCACTTGTGATAAACTGGTCCAAAGTGATCTCTCCCACTTCAGGTTCTAAGGCCCAAAGCTTTCAGCCGGATGTAGATGATTTCTCCCACCCACAGGCAGATCTGGAGGTGTCTCTGTCCTTTTGCTTAAACAGTTCTTGGAACTGTAGCAGAAACAACTATTATGCATCAGCTAATTCATTCACCCACACTTGGAGAAAACAAAAGCTGCTTGGATCTCCCAAGGTTCAGCTAATAACCCAGCTTTCAGATACAAATGAATCTGCCTTCTGAGCCTGGAGGAAAGGTGGATGGATCTCCAATTCCAGGAGAAGATGTAAACACTGTCAACTCTTGCCATAAAGTCCTTTCCTATACCTACTTTTTGTCGAATCTGATCCCTTTGTGTATGAGGGCATACAGAATTCCCCTGTCACTTTAACATGTAAAATAAAGAATACAGGAAAACTTCTCCTTCCCAATACCAGTTTTGTAACAGGGAGCTGTGAGGTATTGTTAGGGGTGACCTGATTTCCTAGTTACCCCATCCCCAGCAGAGACCTAGCTCCATGAAGCCCAAACCGGGGCAGAAAGATGTCATTCGGATATGACAGAGCCAGCCCTGTTGATTGATAACTGAACCCAGTGACCCAGGAACCCAGTCAGAGTCATAAGGTCATCATTCTAGCACTGGAAGGGACCTCAGACATCAACTAATACAATCACCTTAGCTTACATTTAAGGAAACTGGTCCAAAGAGATAGGTAAGTGACTTGTCCAAGGTCACACTGGTAGAGGAAGTGCTTGCTCCTTGGCCAGGCTTTACACTTTATATCCTATATGGAAATCTGAAGGGACAACTAGGTAGCACAGTGGATAGAGCACTGGTCCTGGACTCAGGAAGACCTGAGTTCAAATCTGGCCTCAGATACTTACTAGCTGTGTGATCCTGAGCAAGTCACTAAACCTCGTTTGCCTCAGTATCCTCATCTGTTAATTGAGCTGGAGAAGGAAGTGGCAAACCACTCCAGTATCTTTGCCAAGAAAACCCCAAATGGGGTCACAAAGAGTTGGATATAACTGAAAAATAACTGAACAACATGGGAGCCTGAAGAGCAAGGGAAATTCCGTTCCTTGAGGAAGCAGAATTGGGAAAGGTTTATTGCCAGGAAATCATCCCTCTACCCATTAAGCAAGCGTGTACCGCTTGGAGCTCTCCTGGGATGGTGGCAAACATCCCGTGTTTAGAGTCAGAGGGCTCCAAGCTTCTCTCCTCTGTGACCTCAGTCCAGGCTCTTCACCTCCCTAGGCCTCAGTTTCTCCATATGGAAAATAAAGATTTTAGACAAGATCATCTCTAAGGTTCCTATCAGTTCTAAATGCAAGTGTCCAGGCCTTCTCTGAATAGAAGATACATTTCCGCCCTCGAGGATTTTGTAGTCAATCATAGGAGACTAAATTAACATAGAGGAGAATCAGGGCAAGACACCGGGTAATTCAGAATGAAGTGGTGCAGCAGAAAGAGCCCTTGATTTAGATTCAGGGGGCCTGCCATTTTTTGAACTATATAATTTAATATCTCTGGGCCTCAGTTATCTCATCTGTATATTGGGGATAATGATAGCACCTTCCTCTGAGGGCTGTTGTGAAGTTGAAATGAGATAATGTATATAAAGGGATGGCAATCCTTAAATTGCTCCATAAATGTAAGCTATTATAATAACAATAACTAGCATTTATACGGTGCTTTAATGTTTGCAAAGTGCTTTACGAATATCATCTCATTTGATCATCACAGCTACCCTAGGAGGTAGGTGCTCTTATTATTCCCCTTTTACAGATGAGAAAACTGAGACCCAGGAGATTAAGTAACTTGTCCAGGATCACACAACTTGTAGGTGTCTGAAGCAGAATTTGAACTCAGATCTTCCTGATTCTAGGCGCTCCAACTAGCTGCCATTTGCTTTATCTATGTACAGGCTTGCCCCGAATAATGTTACCACTCTAAGCCGTGCTTATCTTTCCTGATCCTCTAGGTATTAGCATATTCTCACTCTTGAAATTAATTGTGCATTGGTTTGTGTATACTTGTGTTTAGTTACTTGTATACACAATGCATTCTCCCCTCTCCTTCAGTAGACTATAAGCTCCTTGAGGGCAGAAACTCTTCTTGTTTTTGCTTTTGAATCCCCAGCAACTAGTACAGATTCTGGCACATAATAAATATTTAATAAGTGTTTATCAAATTGAATTGTTGGATATTTTTTCATATTAACAGTGGACTTTTAATAAAATACTTGTTACTTAACAAAATATTTGATAGACTGAATGAGCCATTCATGATAACCTAACTCCACCACAAAGTCCTGAAACCCACTAGGTTCAGCTGATGTCTTATTTGAAACACAGCTCCTGTGGAATTCACTGCAACAGTCAGTGAGCCAATAAACACTGATTAGGCACCTACCATTTGCTAGGCACTGTACAGCCTACAGCCATAATGGCCTCTCTACACTTAGCTTTAGTGAAGCCTCAAACAATAGTCTATCCCTGGGTCTACACTGGGAGCATTTTAGCTCAGTGGGACCTTCTAGAGTTTGCTCTGTACTAGGGTAGAACTCAAGTACTTAGGGTTACCTCCGCTCCAATGAGAAGTCAGAGAAGGAAGATTAGCATGGCTCCATACAGGGATGATCTATCAGAGGCAATATGTCATCATGAATGAAATGTTGGTCTTAGAGTCAGTGAGAACTAGGTCCAAATACCACCTTTACCATTTACTAGCTGTGTGACCATGGACAATTCACTTAATCAATCTAAACCTCAGAGTCATATCTATAAAAGGGAAAGATTGGACTAAATAGAAGTCCCTTTCAGCTCTAGATAATAACAATAGTAATAATAGCTAGCACTTGTATAATGCTTCAACATTTGTAAGGTGCTTTACAAATATCATCTTGTTTGGTCCTTACAACAACCCTGGGAGGTAGGTGTTATTATTATCTCATTTTACAGATATGGAAACTGAGGCAGAGGTTAAAGTGCTCAGGGTCACACTGTTAATACCTGACTCCAAGTCTAGCACTCTATCCAATGTGCCACCTTCGATCCTATGACAATCTCATGAAATTTTCTATTGCTCCCCCTAATATTGTACTTTCCCCAAACTAATTGATACATGGGAAGTGGGGGGCAGAGTGTGGCTATGGTAAAATGTCATAGTTTTGTTCCTTCGGAGTTCCCCCAGTTAATGACTGTAGTGATTTCTAGAATGAAATTTTGCCCAGAGCAGTTTTGCAGCAATTAAAAACTGTCATAAGAAGGCCCACTTCTTTACTTGCTTGCTGATACTACTGCAACAATGTTGTCTCCATGGGAACAGGTGGGAGACATCTTGGGGGACTGGGGGGGTAGATTAGAAAAGCACATGCCAGGATGGAATGAGAAATATTCACAGAAGATGTTGCAATTGATAGCATTTTGCCAAAACCATGTTATTTACCTTCTGCTAGGGGAATATTCCTTACCTGACCAGCAATGGATTATTTTCATTATTATTCTGTATGGGAAGCCCGGCCATAGCAAAGTGACACTGATATGATTACCTCTGGATACCATGGTCCTCTCTACTGTCTCAGAGCCAAAATATTTGCATCCCTGCACCCTTGATTAAAAAGTTGGCATGAAAACAAAAGTGGCCTCCATCAATTTGTTTTCAAGTCACTGAATGGAGAGATTAGCCAAAGAATGAGCAGAATATAGAGAAGCAAGAGGCAGATCCTCAGCCCGTCAGCCCAGTCCTCACTTAAGAACCCAAGTCATTCTGACCTTTCACTGCAAATAACTGGAAGAGAAAATGAAAGTTTAATGATGCTGGACGATTGTTACAGTGATTGCAATAAATTCTCAGCAAACTGCAGACTGCGGCATGGCGCAGGTAAGCTGCTTTCTCAGGGACAAGAATGAATATTTTGTAAAGGACAAAAAAGGCAGGGGAATCCAAAAGCAGTAGGGGAATATGACAGCTCCCTCTGGCTCTGAAAGAGAATAAGGATTAGGCCAGAGAAGGAAGAATACAAGTATCATAGCTGTGGTTCTATTGACCCTGAATACATACATACATATGTATATATGCATGCATGTATGTATATACACACAAATATATGTGTGTATGTATGTGTGTGTATGTGTGTGTATGTATAGAAGTGCATAAATATATGTGTCTATAGGGCAGCTAGGTAGATAGAGTACCAGGCTTAGAGACAGGAAAACCTGAGTTCAAATCCCGGCTCAGACACTTACTAGCTATGTGACCCTGGGCAAGTCACTTAACCCTTTTGACTCAGTTTCCTATCTATAACATGATATGGAGAAAGAAATATCAAACCACTCAAGTATCTTTGCCAATAAAGCCCCAAATGAGGTCATGAAGAGTATAAAATGACTGAATGCCAAAAATATGTATCTCAATGTGTTTATATGTTATATATAATGTATATCATACGTATGTGTATGCATAATTTCTTTCTGAGCAGTCCTCTGAGCAATTATCCTCACCCATAAGATCTAGGGATTGGCCAGTGCCCTCCCCTTGAGACAGAGCACTGCAGAGGTATGGGATTTATGGAAGTGACCTTATTGATCACCATCCCCACCTCCCTTATTTAGCAGGTGAGGAGAATTGGGTCCAGAGCAGTGACAGAAGCAACTGGCCCAAAGTCACACAGATCAGTGGTCATAGGATCATAAACCTAGAATTAACTCATCCAAATCCCTTTTTTTTTACAGATGGGGAAAATGAGACCAAGGGTGGTTACAAGATTCGACCAAGGTCATACAGGTCATAAGTGTTAGAGGATGAATTTAAAACCAAGTCCTCTGATTTAAGAGCCAGAGACCTTTCCATGATGCCGCTCGTAATAAGTACCATAGTTAAATGCCTCAAAGTAAACAGTAGAGCCAATAGTTTAGTCCAGCTCTTCTGACTCTAAATCCTTCTAAAACACCAAGACCAGTACTCCTATTTCAGACACCAGCCTGCTTCTTGTTTTCTGATTTCTGCTTCATGACTTGGCCATGATGGCTTTGCTGACTCCTGGTATTGACACAGCCTTCTGGTCACCTCCAGTATTGTTCTTAATAATTGTCCCTCTAACTTTATGTTTCCTAAGAAGGGATCTGCTAAGTTGTGTGAGACCTACTTGAGCCCCTTATCACCCGAAGATCGAAAACCTGGACTAGCCAATAGAGAGGACAATTTGAGTCCTTCTGGACTGACATATTAATAATCCTTTGCAATGCTCTCTGAGTGAACCCAAAATCCTCCTACTGTATCAACAACCACAAGACCAGATTAATCTTGCACAGACATCCTGAAGTCAGGGATACTTTCTTGCTCTAGGGAAACTGTAATTTTGGCTAACAAAAGGCCAGACATCCTGAGTCAGGGGCTCTTCCTTGCTTCATGGCTTTCTAATATGTGCAGCCTAACCTCAAAAGGAGCTCAGTTCCAACTGTAGCTCCCATGCATGCATGCCCACCTGCTGAGAAAAATAAACACACATACAGCCTAGTTCTGTTTGTCTTTCTTAGACCGAACTCTGGAGATTGACAGCTGTCAGGGGAAAGCAGAAGTGCTTAGGTTCCAACCTGTGGGAAAGATCTTCCACATCTTAGAATCATAGAACCCAAACTCTGATAGGGAATGATGGTTCTTGACCCACAGTACTGACAACAGAGCTGAATTTTTATGGGAAGAATGGGCAGGGCAACGAGGCACATTGATTAAGATATCTTAAGAATCTCAAGAAATTCCATCAAGGCTCTATATTAATCCAAAGGAAAGACTTTCTTTTGCTTAGCATGTTCAAAATATTTTTCTTATTTTGAGAACATTGAAAGAAAAGTATGTATTTTAAAACCTAACTTAGTTTTTATAGGACTACTTCTAGCCCAGTGGTTCATAACCTTCTTTTTTTACTTTTTTTACTTTTTACAGCCCCTTTGGCTGTCTGATAAAGCCTATGGACACTTTCTTAGAATGATGTTTTTAAATGCATAGAAGAACATGTGTAGAATTATGAAAAAATAATTATATTGAAATAGTTATTAGAAACAAAGTTGATGCTCATTAATTGAGGAATAGCTAAACAAATTGTGGTACAGGAATGCAATGGAACACTACTCTGCCATAAGAAATGAGCAATGTGATGAATACAGAGCACATGGAAAAGTTACATGAACTGATACAGAGTGAAGAAAGCAGAGCCAAGAAAAACAACACATACAATGACTACAACAATGTAAATGGAAAGAATACTCACCAAAAAAAGTTTTAAAAAAAGAATATTACAAAATTATAAAGAACAAACATGTCTCTAAAGAGAATATATGAGAAGACACTCTCTACCCCACCCCTTTACAGAGGCAAAAGGTCTACAAGTTGTACATTTCACATATTTTCAGACTTTTTCAATATATTGATCAGTTTTATTGTTTTCTTCCTCTTATTTTTTTATTTTTAAAAAAATGTCATTTGTTATATGGGATGGTTCTCTGGGAGAGAAGAATGGAAGAGCTACTCAGGGAAATTATGGTGACATTTTAAAAGATATCAATAAATATTCATATTACAAAAAGAAATACAGTTATCAAAATATTTTTTAAAAATAAGTTTACATACCTTAGGTTAAGAGCTCATGTATCTAGAACAAAAACCATAATGAATGAAAATCAAATGAAATTATAAAGCAATTTATTGTGTGCCAGGCACTTGGTTAAATTCTGGGAATGAAAATACAAAAGAAAAACAGTCCTCAAAGAGTTTACATTGTACTGCAGTGTGACAACTTATAGAAAGGAGGGGTGACGTTCGAAAAGTAAAATCTCAGGGATGGTGGGTAGAGTGATAGGCAATCAAATGACAATCCCTTTACAGAAGTAGTGATAGTATTGATTTGATTCCTCTTCCTAGAGTAAAAGCTAGAAAGTGGAGGGAGGAGGTGGAGGTAGAGACACATGGCAGGAAGATAAAAATGGAATGGTCAGATAGCTGGGGCCAACTTAATATAGTTGGTTTTCTCCAACTGGCATGACCCCAAAGTATCAATCTACCAAAAGCAGTGATTTCTAACTGCCTCTGTCTTTTGATGTGGGCCAACACCAGTCATCCTGACCAATGTCTTGCCACTGGACTCTGATGACTCTGGAGGAGAGAGTGAGGCTGATGACTTTGCACAGCTCTGCCTCACTTAAATCCATTTCACTTGCAAGTCAAGACATCACTCTCCTGATGTCATTGGTCCTCTTAAAAAACAGAGAAACAACAACATCTTTTGATGACTCTTCTTGCATGAGTCTTTGGCCTTCGGTCTTATTCTATTTCCCTTTGTCTCTGACATCTTCATCTGTTTCTTCTGTTTGTCATTTTCACCCCTGGTCATCTTCTACCTTACTCTCTAAACTAGACCACCAAAGTCCATGCATAGGAAGAGATAAGCCACTCAAGTAAGCACTCTCTGGACCACATGTCCTCATCTTCACATTGTCCATTTTCTGCCCTAAAGCCGTGCATAACCTCCCCCAACCCCTTTCTACCTTCTGTTCTGAGAATTATAAACAAATCATCATTATCATTGCCTTTCCCAGCCACCAGTCCCTTATATGTGTTTTCTTCCCCATAAGCTCCATGAGGTAGGAAATGTCTCCCTTTTGTATTTGGATTCCTGACACTTAGCATAATACTTGACACAGTACATGCATAATAAATGCTTTTCATTCATTCATTCATTCATTCATTCATTCATTCTGTCTCTGTCCAATCCAATGGAATGATTGCATTAAATGAATACAACCTCTGTGATCACCCTGAGTATTTCTGACACCAGATTCAATCTAATCCAACCTAACAAGTGTATATTAAGCACTCATTATGTGCAAAGCATTGTGTTAGGTGCTGGGATATAAAGAAAAAACAAAAAAGTCCCTGCCCTTGAGCTTATATTATACTAGGAGGATATAATATGTAAATAGATAAATAGAGTTGATCATTTGAGAAAGAAGAGAATACTAATGACCAAGAAGATCAGAAAAGACTGCTTACAGAAGTTGTATGAGCTGAGCCTTTGAAGTTCAAAGAGGAGGAGGTAAGGGAAAAGTGCATTTCAAGCATGGAGAACAACAGCCTGGGCAAAAACACAGAGGCTGGAGATGAAATTCCAAGATCAGGAAATAGTAATAGACCATTTTGGCTGGAACATAAATTGCATTTAACAGGAGGTTGGGGGGGGGGGGAGTGGAGCGATATGGATTATCTTTTGTATATGTTGAACTTGAAATGCCTACAGATGTCCAATAGGCCAACACCAATTGGTGTTGAGGAACTGAAGCTCAAGAGAGAGGTTAGGGATAGATTCATAAAGGTAGGTGGAAGTCATTGGTGCATAGATAATAGGTGAACTAACAGGAGCTGATGAGATCACCAAGAGATAAGATGAAGGAAGAGAAGAGAAAAGAAAACAAGACAGAAGCATTCATGGTTAGAGGGCAGGACCTGGGTGACAATCCAGAAAAGAAGACTAAGGAGTGTGCTCAGCCATCTATGAATAGAAAAGGGAGAATCTAAGGAGAAAGGAAGGAAGAAAGAAAGAAAGAAAGAAAGAAAGAAAGAAAGAAAGAAAGAAAGAAAAAGAGAAGCCAAGGACTCTGAGCTCTATGAGTTTTGAAGATGCCTGTTGAACAATACCACTCTGAGACAATGTGCCAACTGTGTGTCAAAGGCATGTTTCAATGAGTCATCTTCATGGGGACACTGGTGGGGGAAATTAATGAAAGCTTGCATACTGTATATTGAGAGGTTGGTTTTGTTTTTTTCAAATGCAGCCTGCTATCTACAACTGAGACTACCCAGTCTCCAATCCCACCCTTTGCCCTGAGTCTCCTTCTATAGGGGAATAAGCATTTATATAGCACCTACTAAATACCAGACACTGCATTAAGTGCTTTACAAATATAATCACATTTGATCCTTATAACAACTCTTCCATGTAGGATCTATTATTATTCCTATTTCACAGCTGAGAAAACTGAGGCAAACAGAGATTAAGAGTCTATTCATGGTCACACAGCTAGTTAAGTGTCTGAGGCTAGATTTTGGTCTTCCTGGCTCCTGGCCCAGTGCTCTACCCACTTATACCACCTAACTGCTTCAATAGCCATCTTGAGTTGAGCTGAGTCCAACTCTTTGTGACCCCTTATAGGATTTTCTTGACAAAGGTACTAGGGTGGTTGACCATTTCCTTCTCCAGCTCATTTGCCAGATGAGGAAATCTAGGCAAACAGGGTTAAGTGACTTGCCCAGGGTCACACAGCTAGTAAGTATCCAAGGCCAGATTTGAACTCATAAAGATGAGTCTTCCTGACTTCAGGCCTGGTGTTCTATCTACTGTGCCTCCTAGTAGCCTAGCAGCCCATAGCTATCTTAAAAAACATTTATCATAAATTTAGGTCTGGAAGGGACCTCAGAGATCATAGCATCATAGATTTGGTGCTCGAAGGGCCATAGAGACCATCTAGCCCAACCCCCTCATTTTACAGATAAGGAAACTAATGCCCAGGGAGGTTAAGCAACTTGCCCAAGTATACCAAAGTAACAAGTGGAAAAGTCAGGATTCTAACCCAGGTCCTCTTAACTCCAAATTCAGTGCTCTTCACATTATCTGCCCATGCTTCCCCAATACCAAACTGTTCTTAGCATTCTAACCCCTGGGTGGTTAATGTGCAATTTTTATTAAATAGCTTACAGTAAATAATCCCTTCTCAAGTTGTTGTTTTTAGGATGCACCCTAATGCAAATTTAATACCACTTTGTTGGAAATCATTGAAACAGCAAGGTTGCTGAGTGCCTGCTATATAGTAATGGTGACCTAGTTTGTCGTGCTGGGCCTTGGGTAGTAAATCTCCTATGACCTTATCTAATGATTTTTTTCCCCTTAGTTCAAAAACATCATCATAGCTTGTGGTCAGCAGGTGATTAAGTGTGTTCCTTAACAGCTCTCAACAGATGATATTATTTATGTCTCATTATTCTCCTCCTATCACTGATCTGGGTAATACAGAGTCTGGCTCACAGCTATTAGCTCTGGTTAATCTGTCACGATGGGCTCCATCCTCCATTAGAAGGATTATGCTGAATTGCAGTTATCATCAGAGATGCATCTGCAACTGAGGCTTCTCACCTTGAGACCTTCCTTCACATTCCCTCTCACCTCGGACTGGACTTCACTTGAAACTTCATGGCAGTACTTCCTTTTTGGAGGGAGACTTTGGTAGAGAGAAAGTCCCAACTAACCATGGCTTTGGAGGTCTCTTTTTCTAGCTAAGTTCTTGGTGAGCAGGAATTATATCCCCTAATTTCAAGGAATTTGTGAATTTGGATGGGGGAAAAATACATCTATATTTTCACTAACCTCTCACTGAAATTTAGAATTCTTTTCAATTTGGGCAACAAGCCATAATTCTGAGAAGGGGTCCATAGAGTTCACCAAAGTACTCAAAGGGGTCCATTAAACAAAAAAAGTTAAGAAGCGCTGATCTAGTCCAGCCTCCTCCATTAAGGAAAATGAAGTAAAATGACATACCCAAGGTCACTATTTTACCATTCCAGTAAATAGAAAAGCTGATATTTGAATGCAGGCCTTTTGCCTCCAAATTCAGTGCTCTTGTCATTATAATGCCATATTGTAGTCTACGTGTTAATTTGTTTGTTGATTCTCTCCTAAAATGTTTGTAAACATAGACGTGTAATCTGATTGGCATATTGGCAAGGAGTACAACAAGCTATAGGTATTCACAATGGGTAAGAAGACCACCTCTAAGCTATTCTCTAACTCCCCACCAACTTTCCCTAACTTTAACTCTTCACTTCCCCCAACCTCCTTCCTTAACCCTAATTTCTCATTGCCCCATTCCTAATTCCTCACCTTCCCCACCAATAACTCCCATAACCCCCTGCCCACATGATCTATATTCACCTCTCATTCAACTGATATCTAGCTCAGGGGTGGGGAGCCTATTGGTATTCTAGGTCCTTGGATGTCGCCTTTTGCCTGAGTCCAAATTTTACAGAACAAATCATTTTATTAAGGGGATTTGTTCTGTGAAGTTTGGATTCAGTCAAAGGGCCTCACTTAACGACCTAAAGGGCCACATGTGACCTCAAGGCCACAAGTTCCCCACCCCTGATAGTTCTTTGCTCCTTTCCCTAATTCCTTGTCTCTCATCTTCCCGTTCCTTTGCATCTAACTTGCCATCTTATACCCCGTTTCTCTTCTCTATGCCCCCCCAATACATACATGAAAACCACCCAATGTGTTGGGTATTTTGCAAAAATTCAAAAATTTTTTGGATGTTCAACAGGAGTTAAGTCACCCAGGTCAGAAGAGGCATCTGACACTCTGAAAACCCTAAATTTTAGGTTCCTTCGATGTAAAGTTCATTTCATTAGTATAAGCATTCTCTTTCCATCATGGAAGATCATAATCCATGCAGGCCTTCTCATCCTGTGTGGTTATTGAACATGTCCTTCCATAACTAACCACAAAACAAAAATCTAGTCAATATCCTGGAAGTCCCCTCTAAGTCTTTTAATATTTCCTGCATTACAGTGTGCTTCTAGATGCATAGGTTTGCAAAGTGGGTGATACCCACAGATGCTGGAATGATCCAAGGGGGTGGTAGTTGCCTCGGGTACAATTGGGGGGCATTGAATAAAAACAAGGGGGTGGTAGAAACATAAGGAAAGAAGAGAAGAAAATTTTGAAAAACCATTTGTACATGTTTCATCTGTTGTACAACAGAGTTAAAGTCATAGTGATTACATTATTTTCCAAATAAACACACAAAATGTGAGCTATAACCCATCAGTGGTCAAGTCCACCAACAGGTCTCAACAAGCAAGTGTTGGCAGAAGAGCGTGTCATGCATTGTCGGGAAGTCCAGCATGCATCGGCAGGAATATGTGCATGTAATGACTTATTTATAATATGATACTATTTGGTTACAGGATGAAATACTGTATCATCAAAATGTTAATGCAGGCAAAAAAGCATACATTTACAATAAATTATTAAATTTAAGATGCATCATTTTAAAATATATGTGTATTTTACATATTTTTGAAATGATGCAAATTTCCAAAAAAAAAACTGTTAAAGGGTTAAATAAAGTAGATTTGGGGGGGGTGCTGAGTATGGGGGTGGTAGGCCAAATAAGTTTGGGAACCTCAGTTCTAGAGCTATCCATCCATTCCCCCTTGTTCTGGCTATATGACTGGTCCAAATCCATTTCTGATTGTACATATCTTTAATGATGTCTTTCATATCACTTGCCATAGACTTGAGAAGTACGAGATGGAGAATGCTATAAAGTAGTTCATCTGAAAAACATCTGGGGTTTATAGTGGACCATGAGCTCAGCATATGTCAACAATGTGGAAAAAAGAAAGCTAATTCAGTCTTAGGCTATGTACAGAATGTCACAATATCCAAGAAAATAGCATCTTGCTGTACTCTGTCCTCTTTAACCCACATTGGGAGTATTGTGCTCTGGTCTGGGAACACATTTTAAGAAGGATGTTAATAGATTGCCAAAAGAAGGGCAAACAAGACGGCAAAGGGCTTCAAGTTCATTCCATGCATGAGTAGGTTGAAGGATCATGATATCATAGATTTAGAGCTAGAAGGTACCTCAGAGACTAAATAGGATATTTAGCCTGGAGAAGACTCAAGGGGAACATGGTAGCTGTCTTAAAGCATTTGAAGAGCTTTCATGTGGAAGAAAGATCAAGCTTGCTCTGTTTGGCACCCAAGGGCAGAACCAGGAACAATGGTTAGAAGCAGAAACATGCTAATTTCAACTTAGTATGAGGAAAAACCTCCCAACAAGTAGAAGAATGGGATTCCTCAGAAGGTAGTGAGTTACCCCTTACTGGAGGTCTTCAAGAAAAGGTCAGATAACCACCTGGGTGTGTCCTAGCTGACTTTTTCAGGTACAAATTGTGCTAAATGGTCTTTGACTCTTCTAATTTGGGAATTCTGTGATTCTGTCACGGATTTCATCTGCATACATTGGAATGATGTGATACAGATAGACCAGTTGCCCAAAACGAGAAAGGACGTGGAAATATACCATTAGGCCAAAATCTGCCTAGCTCTCTGCTCCCTGAGTTGGGTAGAAACCCTGAGCCTTCCTCCCCTTTTTTTAAATCTCTCTTCCTCAGGTCCATAGCTCTCTTTTTCATTATTTTTTACCTTTTATGATCTGGCTGCTCCTGACTTTGCTTGGAGAACAATGATCCATAATGAGAGGTGTTAGCAGCTGGATTGATGCCAACACACTGTTAGTGTAAGTTTGATTTGCAGATGAAATGAGACACTCATAAGTCACCGAACAGCTAACTAAACAAATTCTGCTTTGTCCTAATACATGGTGTCCCAAAAGTCTTCACACCATTTTAAGCTGTTTTAGCTATAATAGCTTAATATATTAAATAGATAGATAGATAGATAGATAGATAAATGAATAAATAAATGGAATTTAAGTAAACATAGCTATAACAGCTTAAAACTGCACTAAGACTTTTGGGACACCCTATATAGCAAGGATATGCAACAAGAATACAAAGATACTTATCTACTATCGAAGCACAGCCCTCTCCCAGCTTCTATATGTAAAACAACAGGATGTCCAGACTCATGTAGTCTTCAGACATCCATCAGGTCAGCGGGGTCCTTCTCCATACAGTTGGGACTTTTTATACCATAAAGTGTCTAGGAAGCAACATCAAGGGAGACAGGGGCCAATCAGGGCCCGGGAACAGCTTTTTCACTTTTTAGAGAAAAGTAATCTCTGTTGAGGGGCAGCTAAGTGGCATAGTGGATAGAGTACAGGGGCCTGCAGTCAGGAAGACTCTTCTTCCTGAGTTCAAATCTGGCCTCAGACACTTCTACTAGCTGTGTGACCCTGAGCAAGTCACTTAACCCTATTTGCCTCAGTTTCCTCATCTGCAAAATGAGCTGGAGAAGGAAATAGCAAATCACTTCAATATCTTTGTCAAGAAAACCCCAAATGGGTTCATGAAGACTCAGACACAACTGAAAATGACAGAACAGCAACCATCTTTGTTGAATTCCTGTTACAGGAGGAGAGGGGAGCCCTAATAGATATTGATCCTATCACAGAAAACAGAAACAATTTATAAAACCCAGGGCAGCACTCAGTAGGAAGCTGGCTTAAAACTGCAGAGCAATCAGATGTCAGGAACACGAGAGCCACAGCTCTCAGACACTGACAGCAGCACCTCCTTGTCCAGGATCACTAGTTTCCTGAAATTAGGGATCTGTTTTTCTTTTTCAACTGAGTGACTTTGTCTTATTATCGTCTTGGCCCTGGAAGTTTTGACATAAGAGTGGTTGGGTCAAAGGCATTGAATTCTTCCCCAGGTCAATCTAATTGGCAAATAATTACTTTCAGCTCATGACCCAGCAGCATATCTGGGTCTGTGCTAATCCAACCTAAACTGGGAATGGGTCATCATCACCCCAACACTCACCTCTCCCACCATGCACCAGGATGACTAAACTCCGATAGGGGGAAGAGCCTTTGCCCTAGAGTGTCTCTCTGAGGGCAGAGCAGATTCAGTGTACCTTCTCATGAGCACATATACTCTTTTCTGGGTAAAACAAATTCTACTTTGCCCATATTGTATCACTCAGTGCCTGATTCTCCCTATGTCTCAGTAACTCTCCTGTTCACATTTGTACTCATAAGGTTTGTCAAAACAATGTCAAATATCTCAAAAGAAAATGAAATTCCATCCATCCTCAAACTATTTCCCAATATCCAGATGTTTCCCAATTATCCAGATGCTTGGCATCAGATACCTGACCTTCCTGTTCCTCTCATCTCTCTTCTCTTTTTTGTTTTTGTTTTTTTCCTTTGGCGAGGCAGTTGGGGTTAAGTGACTTGCCCAGGGTCACACAGCTAGTAAGTGTCAAGTGTCTGAGGTCGGATTTGAATTCAGGTCCTCCTGATTCCAAGGCCAGAGCTTTATCCACTGCCCCACCTAGCTGCCCCACATCTCTCTTCTCTTAAAATCCCTTGTTTCCTTTCAAACTCAGGTGAAGTACCACCTTCTACATGAACCCTTCCCTGATTCCCACCCATCCCCAGTTGCCAGTGTCTCTTCCACCCTTAAAAGTCACCTTACATTGATTTTTAACATGTGTATATATATATATATGTATATATGCATATACATATATATGTATATACATATGCGAACTGTCTTCTGACAGAAGGACCAGGACTATTTCTTTATATCTAAAGCATGCAGCACATAGTAGTCATTTAATAAATAGTTGTTAGTTATTGCAGTGACTAATTATGTTAAGATTATGTAAACTGAAATATCAGTTACCTAACAGCATGTCTCAATAGCCCTCTGCTCTCAGGATCAGGTAAAATCTTCAATTTTTTTTTTATCTTCTGCTTCTCAGGGCCAGAACTCTCTTGGTAATGTTATTATAAAATCTCCATGAGTTCATTTTTCTTGTTAACACTGATATACCCAGCAGAGAAATAGCTTCCTGGCCTTCAAGGGCACTGCAGAGGAATGGGTAGTGCATTACCAGCCACTCATCTTTCACGTCTGGACTACAAAAAGAAGGGACAGACGATTTGGTTCTAAAGGTCAATTGGGAGGGATAGGTAAGTGTTGGAATATACCTAGCTCAAGGAATATGGAAGACTCCCTTCAGTGGGAAATAGTGAAACTGGATTATATGTTAGGAGATTCAAATTGTAGTCCTAGCTGTCCCATTAACTTGTGACCTTGGGCAAGTCATTGTCATATAAGAATGAGCTGAAGGAACTGGGAATGTTTAGTCTGAAGAAGAGAGGATTCAGGAGGGACAATAGATACTTTCAAGTATTTGAAGGGCTCTCACATGGAAAACAGATTAGATGGGGATTTTTTAGAGCCCAGAGAGCAGTATAGTAATAACATCAGCCCACATTATTTAGTACTTTAAGGTTTGTAAAAAGCACATTATAGACATTATCTCATTGATCCAACATGAGGAGCAATGGATAGATGTTGCAGAGGGGAAGATGCAGGTTTAACTGTAAAGGTACTTAATTTTATAACAATTAGATCTGTCCAGAAATCCTGGGTTCAAATCTGGCATCAGACATGGACAAGAAATGTGACCCTGGGCAAGTCACTTAAGGGCTACCTGACTCAGATTGTTCATCTGTAAAATGGGAATAATCATTGCACCTACCTCACAGGGCTGTTGTAAGAATCAAATGAGGTAATATTTGTAAAGTGCTTAGTGCAGGGATTGGCACATAAGAGGAGCTTCATCAATGCCTTTTCTATCCTCTTCCTAGTGGGCCAGATGCCCACTTGCCTAGTATGTAGTTAGAGATGACTTTTGGCCAGATACATGTTGAATGATGATCACTGGGTTCCTTCCAATTATGAGATTCTGAGTCTGAAACAACTTAACCTCCCTTAACCTCAGTTTTCTTATCTGTCATAAGGGGGAAATGTTTCACATACCTGAAGACAGAAGCTAAACCAGTATTTCCTTGAAGCTCCACACAAATTGAAGGTCTTTGGGGAGGCAACACCCTAAGGCAGGAGAGGCACTGGGGTGAGAATCAGAGGACTTCTCCCTTATATATCCCCTGCCAAGTCCTGTAGATTCTACCTTTTCAATATCACATCCATCCCTTCTTCCTTTTTCCTATTGTCACCCCCCTGGAACAAGTCCTCTTTACCATCTGCCTGGACTAGCAAAATAGCCTTCTAACAGGTTTCCCTGCTTCCACTATTCTGTCTCAACCCTTCAATCCATCCTTCTGAGTCACTTCCAGATTAATCTCATCTTATTCATAGATCTGATTCATGTCACTCATCTGATCAAAAATCTTTAATGCCTCCCTATTACCTATTGGCCAAAACTCAAATATTTTTACCTAGCCTTCAATGCCTTCCATAATTTAATGTCACCTTGAACTTTTGTCTTATTTCATACTTTTCCTTTCACAAAACTAGACTATTTTCTATCCACAGAACACATCCAATATATACTGTCTTCCTTTGCACATACTATTTTCCATGACTAGAAAATCCTTCTTTATCTTTACCTATTGAATTTCTACCCACCCTTTGTGTGTTGTAGCTTGTCCTTTGTTCTCAAAGAGACCATGCCATTAGGAAGATGATGCCATGACTTGCAATTGAATTGGATTTAAGTGAGAGAGGGTCGTGCAAAGTCAGCAGCCTCACTTTCTCCTCCAGAGCCATCTGGGTCCAGTGGTGAGATATAGATCAGGATGACTGGAAATGGCCCAGGATGCAGTGGGAGACTTTGGCCTTTTTAAGCTAAGGTCTTTCTGAGTTCTCACTTTGAGTGAGGCAACACCCATTCAGTGATTAGGTCTATTTAAGAAGTGAGTTAAGGGATGGCCCCCTTAATTGAAAAAAAAAATCAAAGTGGGAGAGGAAGACCCTCAGAGTTGCTGGCCAAAAGAGAAACAGTTTTGGGGCTCAACTGAAATACCACTTCCCTCATGAAGCCATCCTGTCTTAAGTTCCTCCTTGATATCAATAGTGACTTTTTCTCTTAGCCTTCATATAACATTCTGCTTCGAAACTCTCACACATACTTTCCTATTGTCTTTTAGCATTGTTATCTATGTGAGTCACATTCCCCTATTAGACTATAAACCCCATGAGAACAGAGACAGTCTATTATCTAAACTATGAATTCTTCCCCATTTTCTAGCACAATGTTTTGCACACTGTAGGTGCACAACAACATCCTTTGTTCCCAATGATATACCTCTTTTTACAAAGTCTTTGAAATTTTTATTGATATCTTTTTTTATATCACTTTTGTTTTCTGAGTATATTCCACCTCCTCTAGCTCTTGGTACCTCTGCCTACATTCTTCCATGAGCTTTATGTCAATGATAATATTCCATATAGAGCAACTATGGAGGTATCTGGTCTTATAACCTCTGCATTGGAGAGGGGCACAATG
This sequence comes from Vombatus ursinus, assembly GCF_900497805.2. Taxonomy (NCBI): domain Eukaryota; kingdom Metazoa; phylum Chordata; class Mammalia; order Diprotodontia; family Vombatidae; genus Vombatus; species Vombatus ursinus. The sequence goes on from NW_020954610.1 coordinate 53,441,093, forward strand.
ATGTCTGAAAGTGTCAGTAGTGTGGAAGCTGGGTAGGGATTAGGTTCCTTCCATTTCCTTACACCCACAGCACCAATGTAACAAAGAATAAGAAAAAGAAAAAAAGGAAATGAGCAAAACTAACCAACATATCAACCGAACCTGATAATGTAAAATAATAATAACAACAAAAATAGTAGCTAACAAGTATTTAGTGCATTAAGGTTTACTTATGCTTCCCATATGTTATTTCATTTGATCCTTACAACAGCCTTTTTAGTATATTCAAAATTCCATGCCCAGAATCCTTCACCTCTGTGAAGAAGGGAATTTCTAGATCTTTTTCAGATGAACTGATATCTATACCTCTTGCACTTGTGAGTTTGGGGACCAAAAGCATAGAAGACACGTATGAGAAAAGGTGGTCAGTCAGTCACACATGTTTCAAAAACAAAGAATAATATGTGGACAGCCCTGTTATCCACATAATTTAAGAAAAAAAATTATCCCCTAGATTTTCAGCTTCCTTTGGTATATTATATTCCCTCTTTCAACTGTAAGCTCCTTCAGGGCAAGGATTGTCTTTATTTTTATTTGTATTTGTATCCCCATCATTTAACACAGGGCTTGACGTATAGAAGGCACCTAATAAATGTTTATCAATATTGACTGGCTAAGAGATCTAAAGGAAAGTCTCCAGCACATAGAATTAGATAGACCATCTCTGGACAATTTTGGAAAATCATGACACAGTCAAAGGAAAGTTAGCCTTAATGGAGGAACTTTCCACATCAATGGGATCATAGATCAACTTGAAAAGCCTACATGCCAAGTTTCATAATATCTAAAACTTCCCCTGACCTGAGTGCCCCAAGCCCTGATAACCATCCAAGGAGTTTGTGAATTTCTATAAAATATACATCCACATACATATACACACAAAACACCTTAGGAAACAGTCAACAGAGGTCTATGTGTGGGAGGGGAGAGTGTTGGACAAGAAAGAAAGAAAGGATGGGAGGTAGGGAGTTAAAGAAATGGAAAAGGGATTGGGGCTGGAAAAGGATTTGGAAAGGAAAAAAGGAAAGAACAGAGACAATTAAAGTAGGGATTGAAGGGTAGAAAATGAAATGATAAATAATGAATGAGGAAGATGTAGAGTCAAGAAAGGAATTAGAGATAGGGGAAAACAAAAGGAATTGGAAAGTTCATTGTAAAGGAAAGGGTCTAGGGAGTCATAGTGGCCAGGACCAAGCTGGTAATTATGCCAGCATAGTCTGTCTTCCCCATTCAGACCAAATCTGTAATATTGTGTAATATACTACATCTGTAGTAATGTTCTGGGCACCACATTTTAGGAATGACATGAATATGGTAGAAACTATTCAAAGAGCAACCAGAATAGTGAAAAGACTCAGTATCATGCCATGAGAAGATTGGCTGAAGGAAATGCATTATGTTTAACTGAAGTAGAAAAGATTTAAGGGGAACATGAAAGCTGCTTTTAGGACCTTGAGGGACTTTTATGTAGAAGAGAATTTAGATGGTTCGGCTTAGCTGGAGAGGCCTAAACTACAGCAAGCACGAGTGGATGTTAGAGAGGGGCAAGAGTTTGGCCTGAAGAACAATTAGGACTAATTTTCTAACAATTAGAGCTATCTAAAATGGAATAGGCTGCTTCAGGAGGTTACAATGTAGGGCCCTTACAAATAGCAGTTGTTTCATTCATTGTATTTATATCCCCAGTGCCTGGCATATAGCAGGCGTTTAATATTTGTTCATTGATTCATTGATAGTGGCCTCTCGCCACTACTGTTGTAAGGGGATTCGTCTTCAGGTACAGGTCCTAATTACCCTTCTGATGTTGGGAGTAGATGTTAGGATTATGTGATTTTGTGATCTCACTCAGTTCTGATAGCAACCCTTGTGAGTCATACTCAACGGGCACTGTTTGACAGATGAGGATACTAAGGTTCAGAAAGACTTGCTAAGTAAACTAAAATGTCAGGGGCAGCTAGGTGGTGCAGCATATAGAGCACTGGCCCTGAAGTCAGGAGGACCTGAGTTCAAATCCAGCCTGAGACCAAATATTTGACACTTACTAGCTGTGTGACCCTGGGCAACTCACTTAACCCCAATTGCCTTAATTTAAAAAAAAAAACAAGTAAACTAAAATGTCCTCTGAACGTATCTACTTTTCTCAGTTTATTACTATGAAAAGGGGGGAAAGCATCTATCTGCTTTTCTTGGTAGTTTAAACAAATTTGACACATGTATTAGACATTCAAACTGCTATATGCAATCCACCATTTTGCATTAAGACCTTTACTCCATATTGATGTATTAGCCAAATTTTGGGGAGCTCTGGGTATAAGGACATGTTAAGGACCTATTCCCACCCAGCATCCACATACGTAACATTTTTAAACACCATTGTCTCCTAAGCCAGTGCTAAGGCTATAAAATTCAGCTCACCCAGAATTCCGCCTTGGAGGATGTTAGCATTAATACAAAGCTTATAGAAAATCTGGGTAGTGGCACTGAGTACGTGCTTCTGTTGCCAGCCAGTAGCTCTCCTCCATCTGGACTAGGATTTTAGGATACTTAACTACTGCACAAAGCAAACCCAAGGCAATTGTGAAGAAAAAAAATAATAATCTTGCTAAAATTCCCTGCATCCTGTCACTTCTTCCATTCAAAAACCTTCAACAGTTGATCCACATTGCTGGGCAGCACAAATTCAAATGTGTTGCCTGGCTTTCAATCTGTCCCAAACTTCCATTTCCAGACTTACCCCTCCTTTCTCCCCTCTACCCAGAATAGTCTAGTCACTATTCCCCACATTTAGACTCAAAAATTTAGAGCTGAGAGGGACCTTAGGGACCACTGAGTCTGACTCCTTCATTGTACAGATGAGGACCATTTAGAAGTTAAGGTCACACAGCTGATAAGCACCTAAGGCAGAGAACTTGAACTCAGATCTTCCTGATTCCAGGATTTATGTTCTATCCACTACACCACCTGTCCACTTACATTCCTGCCTCTGGGTATTAACAGTTACAATCCCATTGCCTGAAGAGCCCTCCACCCTCTTCTCTGCTTAGCTGCATCCCTCACATTCTTCAAGGCCCAGACTAAATCTCACTTCCTCTGCAAAGAATTTCCTGACTGGGCATCTATAGTGTTTTCTCACTCCTCTGAATGCTTAAGGTGTTTGTTATCTGTCATTTGTACATTGTTGCCATGCACTGTTCCAGTTTGTGCGTCCTGTCTCCCTAGCCAGACTGTAAGCTGTGCAAAGCGGGAATTGTCTCAGACTTCCTTAAATGCGCCACACGGCACTGGATCGTACATATGTTTGCCATAGCAGGTGCTTAATGGTATCATAGAATCACCAGATTTAAGGCCAGGAGGGACTTGTTGCTGTTGTTATTATTATTGTTGTTGGTTAGTTGTTTTCCCTCTCCGCACAATAAGAATCTATGGTCATTTTCCTTTTCTGCTTTTGTTCATGGTGTTTGCCTATTTCCTGACTTTAAAAAAAAAAAAAGTTGAGTTCTCCTGCTGGAGCGAAGAGGGCGCTTACACAAGCTTCTTTTCCTGCTCACCAGGGCCTTGCACTTGAATGTTTGGCTCCTGCTTGCCAGGGTCTTGCACAGGGATGTTTTGCTGCTGGTGAATGTCTGTCAGCCTGGTGCTTTACCTCCTGGAGTTGTGCTTCCCAGAGTCGTGTTGAGGCACCAGGTGATTTCACTGCTGGAGGATGCCATCACTCATGGTGGTTTTCCAAGCTGGTGTCTACCTGTTCCCCTGCCTGTATCGAGGCTCTCTGGGCAGCCGGAAGGGGGAGCGGGAGGGGGTTTATTCTGGTGTTGACACCTGCCTGCTCCACCAACCTGGGTCTCAGAATCTCCCCCAGCATACTGACATGGGGCTTGCTGTTGGCTTGCTGGGACACCTCCAGTCCTGTACTGCCTCCCCTCCCCCAGAGCGAGAGTGACCTTTCCTGTCAATCCCCCATGCTTCCTGGGCTACAAGACTGCTGTGCCCTGTCTTTTTGCTGGCTCAGGGTTTTTCCTGAGTCGATGTTTCCTGGGTTTTCAGAGCTGTTTGGTTGTTTTCAGTCACGTCTGACTCTTCATGACCCCATTTGGAGTTTTCTTGGCAAAGATACTGGAATGGTTTGCCATTTCCTCCTCCAGCTCATTCAATAGATGAGAAAACTGAGGCAAACAGGGTTAAGGGACTTGCCCAGGGTCACACAGCTAGTAAATGTCTGAGGCCAGATTTGAACTCAGGTCTTCCTGACTCCAGGCCAGTCACCCTATCCACTAGTTGCCCTCTTTAGAGATCATCTAGTCCAATCCTCTCACTTTACAGGTGAATAAACTAGGGTCCAGAGAGGCTAAGTCAGTTTCCTAAGACTACACAGGTTGTAAGTGACAGCAAACCTGTTGATGGGGTATAAGCCCAAGCCTAGATCTTAGCACCTTTCCCCAAAGGGAATCTGGCTCTACAGGCCCCAGATCCTTATCTCCCTTTGAGAGCCTTAGTCCTACCTTTTGATCTTATTCAGATGCACCTTTGCCCCTTGCCCTAGAAAGAATCTGGCTCCCATTTGTCTACAGGCCCCAGAAAATCCTTCAACTTTAGGTTCCTTATTGACTCCCATGATCTCCCTTTGAAAGCCCTAGCCCCACCTTTTGATCCTTTCAAGCTTCTGCCTTCCAGTTCCCTTCATTGTCTATTCTCATCGTCTATTCAATCTCTTGGATCTTCCAATCGGAATTCTCATCTGTACCCTTTTCCCAGCTCCCTCCTCTGGCCACCCAAGGTTACTTTGGTGTATGTGGGATCCACCCTGGCCCCCATTCAAATGTTGAGATTTTCTCATGCCCAAAAGCCTGAGACTCTCATGCCCGCTCATCCCTATGGGCATTACTAATGTTCAGATTCCTTAAGAGTCTGGCCTATGTGGTTTATCTCTAATAAACTTTTTCGCTGGCTGGAAGAAGATTTGAGTTGAATTCATTCAGGCAGGGCCTGCGTCATGAACTTGGGGTTCCGAGCACCCCAAACCTCTAGACCTCTTCACTGTGATTGCAGGTAATATCCACTGACTTCAAATGCAATGTCTTTTTACCTCTATACATATTACTTGAACGAATGAGCAGTAATAGTACAGAACTTCCAAAGTGGCTAGCCATCTCATAACTTAGGAAGCCCTAAGGGCCAAGGCTTCCTTGGACGAATGTTGCCAATTCAATTTAATTCAGTAAGAACCTACTATGGGCAAAATAGTGGACTTGTCAGATTCCATTATTTCAAATCTGTCATCCTGCCTGATGGCTTTTCTTATGTATTATGCTCTTAAGGGGCCTTCTAAGCTGAAGAGTATATTTCTTTGACTTTTAGAATAAACATGCATAGTGCAAACAAATGAGAATCAGGCCAGCTAATTAATAACTACATAATCTGTCGTTCAGTAAGTATTTAATATTTTTCATTAATAAAGACTTGCCCTTATTAATGAAAAAATACATATCAAGCTTCTATTTTTTACAAATCATGGTTACAATAATAATAATGCCTATATCTCTAGGACTTTAAGATTTATCAATGTTTAGAACAACTCTGTAAGGTAAGTAGTGAAATTATTCTTATTCTCATTTATAAATGAGGAAAGTGAGACTCCTAGAGGTTGTGTCTTGCTCACACTAATAAGTATTGAAAGTAAAATTCTTACCCAGTTCTCCTGACTGCAAGGCTTCGGTTCTGTTGTTGGCTGCTGCCACATGAAGGAACTTATAAATTAATTGGGAATAAGATATATACACAAAGAGATAATTAACAATAATATCTAGTATTTATATAACACTTTATCCTTCACATATGTTTTCTCATTTTATTCTTGCGGACATAGGTGCTATTTCTATCCCCATTCTATAGATGAGGAGATTGAGGCTTACAGAGACTTACCCATGATCACACAACTAGTAAGTCCCTGAGGCAGGATTTGAACTCAGATCTTCATGATTCAAAATCCAGAACTCTACACAATGAACCACTTATGTACAACACAGTATAGAGAATCAATGTGGAATAATGGAAAGAAAATCTGCCTTGAAGTCAGGACAAACTGGGTTCATTTCCTTCCTCTGACACAAATTAGCTGTATGACTCTGGGCAAGTTCTTTAAAACCTTTGTTGTTGTTCAGATGTTTCAGTCATGTCAGACTCTTCATGACCCCGTTTGGAGTTTTCTTGGCAGAGATACTGGAGTAGTTTGCCATTTCCTTCTTCAGCTCATTTTACAGATGAGGAAACTGAGGCAAACAGGGTTATTAACTCTCTGATTTGCAGAACAGTTGATGATCTGCATCGTTAGAGGAATCTTCCTCTTTGGAGAACCACCATTTGGAGAATTCACACCATTGAAGAATCAGCAAAACCACTGACGAACCATCTAAAATATTAGGGAACCATCTATATCACTGGGGAGCCAACCATCTATGCCACTGAAAGCCTAAGTCCAGACTAATACTACAGCAGAAGTTGCAAATGGATGGTCCAGTGTCACAGGAGTTCAAATACATCATCTCTGATTAGGGTGATCAAGGGATATAGGAAATGAAAACTTGAACTGAGCCTTAAAGAATGGATAAAAATTATTCATATAGAGTACAAGCAGAAGGTCATTAAGTCTCAGTAACCATATGAACAAAGACATGGTATTCATAATTATCAAATCATATAATAGTAATTGCATGGTCTTGGTGTGGTATAGTAAAAAGAGTATCAGAGGAATCGATTTCAAATCTCAGCCTTGCTATTTGCTCTGTGACCTTGCGCAAATTATTTAACATCTCTCTGCCTCAGTTCCTCATCTGTAAAATGAAAGAGTTGGGCCAGATAGCATCTTGGCTCTCCTCAGCTTTAAATCTATAATCCTATATATGGGAGACAATGAAGTTGACTAACCTTATTGTTTCACATTGGGAAGTAAGAAGAAATAAAATGGGATAGGATGAGGTCAGAATAAAGAGGGCCTTGAACTCCAAGTAGAAGTATTTAAAGTTGATATATTGAGGAAAGTCATGAGTCAGGGTTTTGCTTACATGCCTATTCTGAAGATAATCATTTATTCGACTGAGAAAGATGCTGTGGGTTAATAATGGATCTCAGGACGCTGAATCCCTCCTGTGAAATACGTGTGCAACTCAGACACTTCACAATTTCAGTGGTTCATATTTTCTTGGGGTAGATAATCCCTTCATTGACACAAAGGTCAACTCTTTTTTGTCTAAGTATACAATCTTCAGCTTTCTAATGCAATGGTCAACTTTCTGATGACTAATCTCTTGGAATTTAGCTAAACAAGTGCTTGGACAACAAACATACAGTCCTTAACAGATCTGTTTCTTCCAGCTTGGTAAGACCTACCAGAATACACCTTTCACTGAGATAGTCCTTGAAAATCCAGGGTCACCTCTCCGCCATGTTGCGGCATCAAAGGAAGACTCTAGTAAAGGACTTTGATCCTACTAGGTACTTAATCACTGTTTGTTGAATGAATTCTTATATGAAATGACTCATGGTCACTCAAAAGAGATGAGCCTAATAACCCATATTCAGCAAAACAAATGGATGGAAAATATCTATCATCCAAACTATAACACACAGTTGAGTGAGCAGTTCATTGAATGAATCCATCAGTACACATACCTAGGCAGGGACACCAGATAGGCAATGAGCCCAGCCCAAAATTGACTAGAAGGAAGAAAATGGGTTGAATGGCACAGAGAAGCTTCCCAGTGCCTTAAATGATCCTAAGCTGTCACTCTCCAGCACAAATGCCCATCATTTTAATGCCATTATTTTTCCAGTGACACTGTATGGTTTTAAATATGAGAACACCATAATCTCTTAAGAATAAAAAAAAATAAGGGTGACCCAAAGAGCAACGAAGAGATCTATCGGGTACGAGTAAGCTGCAAAATACTTCCAAAATAATCTTTGTTCAAGAAGTGGATGTTAACCACGATATAAATGATGAAAAGTAAAGTTGGATTGGTGATGGAATAAGATAAAGAGATAACAAGTACATAGCTAGAGTGTTGCATCAGCACTCACGAAATAGGAAAGCCTCTAACATAGCGAGTAAATTCTCTTTGCAGGATTTGTGGGAAATCATGCACAGAAATAACACAGGGTGAGGGGACATAGATAAGTCTAATCTGTACTGATGAAGAGGAGTACCTCCATCGATGATTTCATGAATTTCATTGAGCTATTGAAGTCTCAGTTTTATTACATTCTAATTCATTTAAAATATATTGCCTATTTGTGCTAGATATGGCAGCCCTGTTATCCAGCATATTGTATTAACCTGGTACTCCCACTGCCTGACCATATTTCATTTTGTTGGAAAAGGGAGAAAGGGTGAAGAACTAACCAAAACTCATGATCTCATTGGTGTAAGGAACTCTAATGTAGCCCAGCTGCATCATATAAATTTCAAGCTATTTGGTTCATTAGTAGTCATCTAATCCAAACCCTTCAGTTTATAAATAAGAACACAGAGTTTTACTTCATAAATTAAAAACAAAATAAATAAAATTTTTAAAAAAGGACACAGAAGCCCAAAAAGATCACACAGGGAGTGATTAGAGAGTTGCCTAAGATACTAAGAGGTTACCTAGTTTGCTGTTGCTCACACAGCTAGCATCATATATAGGCCTGGAACATAGGCCTTCCTAACTCCAAGGCCAGGCCTCTAGCTACCCTAATGGGCAGCCTCTTTCCTTGCATGCCATATTTGTTTTCTAATTTACTTGGGTGATTTTCAGTTGTGAAGCGAACTCTCCCTTCCAACCAAGAGTTAAAGTCAAGTCCTAGGACTTTTCAAACTGCAGTCATCAGTCAGGAAGTTAGCGCTACAGGTCCTTGGCTGCCTCGAGAAATGCTTTGAATAGCTAAAGGCACCCCCGGCTGCCTCGTCTTTGCTTGTGCATGCTGTCCTAGTTCCGATGCTCATCAGCACATTTCTGCTGAACAGACTAAAATGATGAGAGGGCTTATTTCTCACCACATTTCTGCTGATCAAAGCCTTCAACCGACAAACTGACTTGGCTTCTGATCCACAGCTGCCCTTCCAACCCCCAAAGCCGCTGAGCTGCACTCTTATTTCCCCTCAAGTGTTTGTCAAAGCCCTCTTAGGAAGAGGAGAGGTTCATGCAGGAAGTCCTCTGAGAGGTGAGGGCATTGGTTTGTTTTATGAGGATCCACACACACACCCCCTGCCCTTTTATGTAACCAATGGGTCACTGAAAAGGCCTATATCTCTCCTGCATCTGTAGCTCAAATCAAACTTTCCCATTGCCTTTCATAATTTCAGAGCTGATTTATCTTCATTGAGATAGGTAAATAGATGATAGATAAATAGATACAGAGATAGATAGAGAGACAGAAGGAGAGAGGCAGATAGATAAATAGATAGATAGATAGATAGATAGATAGATAGATAGATAGATAGATAGGCAGCTAAAGATAGAGCATTAATTAAGTACTTACTACAAGCCAGGCACTATTCTAAATGCTGGCAATGCAAATAGAAATAAATAAGACAGTCCCTGCCCCAAGTAGCTTACGTTCTAAAGAGCAAGCTAAAGGAGGTAAAGAGTTCTAGGGGCAGAGGCTAAGTTTCTGATGGGGAGTAGGTGAGGATGACAGTCAGAGAGCAGCCAGGAGATGGCCAAGAAGGGAAGGAGAGGCCTGGATAAAGGCAAAAGCTCATCTAACAGAGCCTAGCATGATTTCAAGGAGAATCCAAGTTTTCTGTGGAGACGCAATGATAATGTCTGGAGAGTTTGCAACTCAGTGGAGAGATGGCTGGAAAATGGATTGAACAAGGATGTTCAATTGACATCAGCTACTAACACTTTTACTTGAAGCGTCCTCAGGACCCTATCATTCCCATGACCTCCTTGTCAAGTAGTTGCCTTCACATTAGTATTTCGTGGATTTGCATTTTCTCTTCTCTCAGTACTCCCTCCACCAGCTCAAGTTGCAAATCTTCTATGGATTAATAAATAGTCTTTGAGAAATGCTATGGTTGAAAGATTCATCTCCCTGTGAAGTTTCTTCAATGTAGTTAATTATCTGTAAATATGCCTTTAAGTTACTTTAAAACATTGAAGCAGCTAAGTGCCACAGTAGATAGAGCACTGGGCCTACAGTCAGAAAACCTAAGTTCAAATATAGCCTCGGATACTAGCTGTGTGATCTTGGACAAGTTACTTAATCTCTGGTGTCTCAGTTTCCTCAACTGTAAAATGGGGATAATAATATCACCTACCTCCCAGGGCTGTTGTGAGGATCATGAGATAATATTGTCAAGTCATAGTAGACTAGCACATAGGAGACACTATATCAATGCTACCTATTATTATTAAACATGATCATGGACCATGTTCTTCAAATTAAACCTCTTCAAGAGAAGTTTGAGAAGACTTATATGAAATGATGAAAAGTGAAACAAGCACAATGAGGAAAACAACATACATGATGATTACAACAATGTAGGTGGAAACAACAACAATAAAGTCACAGAAATTGAATGCTCTGAAATTATAATGACCAATTGTTGTTGTTATTCAGTCATTTTAGTTGTATCTGACTCTCCATGACCCCAATTTGGGATTTTCTTGGCAAAGATACTGGAGTGATTTGTCATTTCCTTCTCCACTTCACTGTACAGATGAGAAACTGAGGGAAACAGGCTAAGTGACTTGCCCAGGATCACACAGCTAATAAGTGTCTGAGGCCAGATGTGAATTTAGGAAGACACATCTTCCTGACTCCAGGACTGGCACTCTTAACCACAGCACAATCTAGCTGTGTAACCCTGGGCAAATCACTTAATCTTTGTCTCATTTTCCTCAACTGTAAAAAGCATTTACCTCCCAGAATTCTAGCTAGGATCAAAAGACATAATATTTGTAAAGTTCCTAGCATATAATAGGTGCTTAATTAGTGCGGGTTTTTCCTTCCTTCCTACTTGCAAATCCATGTATTATGTGAATCCTTAAGGGAAAGGTAGTTCCCTGCCCTGAAGGGCAGGTTTCATGGAAGGGGTCTTTGAACTAAGCTTGGAAAGACTGAAAGGGATACAATGGTGCACAAAAGTTGGAGGGAGATTTTAAACATAGGCAATAACATGAGCAATAGCATGGAAGTGCAAAAAGTGAGTTCACCACATGTTTAGAGAGAGTGTGATGACCTGGATAAGCCTTTAAGGATTGTCTCCTCACTTCTCTCTCTTCACTTCTCTTTCTCATCAATTCAAAAAGTCTTAGAAATCATCTAATCCAACCTTTTCATTTTACCTGCAGATAAAGTGAGGCCAAATTTTAAATTAATTTTTAAAAATAATTTTATTTAAATGGTTTATCCATGATCATACAGGTCATTATTGGCATTATTGGCAGAACTGAAAGTAGAACTCAGGTTCCCTGACTGTTAATCATTTTTCCAACTCTTTTTCTCTTGCCTTTCTCATTTCTTTTACCTTCTTTTCCTCATTTTCTCTCTTTTCCCCTTTTTTCTCCTCTTTTCTTCTCACTCCCTCCCCTCTTTTTTCTCCTTTTTCTCTCTCTTATCCTCTTATTTTTTCTTTCTTTCCTTTCTTCTCTCTTCCTTTTTTCTAGTGTCCATTTCTTTTCTCACTTATCCTCTCCTGTCTTCCCTTCTTTTTCCCTCTTCCTTCTTCTCTTTCATTACCTACCTTTCATATTTTACAAAGCCAGATATTCAATAGAGAAAATATGCATGAGAAGTGACTCAAGGACATCATGATCAGTGATGCCTCAAAAAATAATCCTTCAACTGCCTCTGTGCCCTTGGAATTTCTATGTAAGGGACATGGGTTCAATCCAAAGAGATGGGGGCAGAGCCAAGATGGCGGAGTAAAAGCAGTGACTTGCTTGAGCTCTCCCCCAAACCCCTCCAAATACCTATAAAAATGGCCCTAAACAAATTCTAGAGCAGCAGAACCCACAAACAGACAGACTGAAACAAATTTCCAGCCCAAGACAACCTGGATGGTTGATGGTAAAGGTCTGTTGTGCTGAGCTGAGAGGGGAGTGCAGTTCATCATGTGCTGTGCAGACAAACACGGTGCCCACCAAACCTGGAGCAGGCCTTAGGGGACTGAATCACAGGCAGCTGTGGCGGTTTCCAGACTTGTCAACCCATAGACTCCAAGGACAATTTAGAAGGTCAGTACAAAAGGTCAGTCAGACCTGGGTGAGAGAGGAGGCAGTCCAGTCCTGGCCCTAGTGCAGCCCCCGGGCAACAGCCACAGAGGAGCAGCTGCTTCCAGAGCTGTCAGCCCACAGATGGGGGGGGGGATCAAGCGGCTGATCAGAGGGGGATTGCAGGGATCTCTTTGCTGGCACTGAAGCAGCATTCTCATGCTTTGCCAGGCGTGGATCTGGGTCACAGTCCTGGGTGGTGGTCCCCTGCCAAGGAGGAGCACTGACATGGTCAAGCTTGTGGTGGTGGAGAGGGAATCCTCCTCACAATTCCAAGAAAGAAAAGAGTGCTTGTGGTCACTCATAGACCAGAGCACAGGCCAGGAAAGGAATAAAAACCTCTCCTTTGATCACACCACCTTGGAAGAACTGAAAATATACAGGTCCCTAGAAGTATCTCTGAAAACATCTGCCCAAAACCCCTGAAACTTGGGACAGTACACCCTCCACATAGGAAGCAGAGCTCTACCTTAACAAAGAGTTAAAAAGTCAAGTAATTGGCTGGGAACATGAGCAAACAGAGGAAAAAAACTCAGACTATAGAATCTTACTTTAGTGACAAAAAAGATCAAAACATACAGCCAGAAGAAGACAACAAAGTCAAAGCTTCGACATCCAAAGCCTCCAAGAAAAATATGAATTGTTCTCAGGCCATTGAAGAGCTCAAAAAGGATTTTGAAAAGTAAGAGAAGTAGAGGGAAAATTGGAAAGAGAAATGAAAGTGATGCAAGAAAATCATAAAAAACGAGTCAATCCAGAGAGACCCCAAACCTTCCACTAATCTGCATGATGGACTAGAAACTATTACTGTCCCAATAGTAGGGGAAAGAAGGAGGAGAGATTTTTATCAGCTATGCAACTTTCTTATGACAGAACTAGAACAGAACTGATCTCATTATTAATACCCTAGATCTTACAATAGGTTAGTTCAAGTCAACTAAATAAATATTTATTAGACAGTTAATACACATTTATAAACATTTACCAGGTTCTAGATAGGAACTTTTTTTTTGGTCCTGACCGCTGATTTCATCCACATAGGAAACTTTTTCTACCAATGCAGATTTGTAACTATTCTACCCCTTCCAATATAAGAAAGTTGCCTGGAGAACTGGAAATTTAAATAACTTTTCCAGGGTCACACAGCCAATACACTTTAGAGAGAGAACTACAATAATAACAATTAATAATTAGCACTTATATAGAACTTTAAGGTTTACAAAGCACTCTACAGATATAATCTCATTTGATCCTCACAACAACTCTGGCGGGTAGGTGCTATTATCATCCCTACTCTACAAATAAAGAAACTCAGTCAGATGGAGGTGAAGCAATTTGCCCACAGTCATATGGCTAGTGAGGATCTGAAGCTTGATTTGAACTCTGGTCTTCCTGTCTCCAAGGTGAGGATTCCTCTTTATCTACTGGAAACTTAGAAAGATTAATCCAACCCTCTCATTTAATAGAGGATAAGTAATTTGACCGAAGTCACACAACTTATTGGTGTCAAAGGCAGGGGTAAAAAGTGAGTCATTTGACTTCTGGTCCAGTGATGTTTGAGAGACAGCATGACACAGTGGATGGAGTCCTAGATGTGGAGTCAAGAAGATCCGAATTCAACTTGTACTTTCAGACACTAGCTGGGGAACCATGAGCAACTCTCAACCTTAATTCTATCACCCACACTCACAAAAATAGGAAGAATACTATCCATAGTGCCTATGACAGAGCTTTGTAAGGCTTGAATGAGTTCATACATGTGAAGCGTTATATAAATATCAATTGTGGATACTATTTCCATCATACCATGAAGTGGGATTGAAAGTCTGCAATAGAATAGGCAGTCTTCTGGTAAGATCAGGTGAGCCCTGAGATATTCAAGGTAATTTATCATCAAGTAATCCAGCACTGGAGAATGTATTATGCCAAATACATTCCAAATCCAGAATAATTGTATAGAAATCTCTAAAAAAGATCCTTTCTGCTTGGATACCTCAACCATAGCTCTCTTTCTTAAAGATGATGAGTCAAATGTAAAAGATTTCTGCTTGAATCAGAAGAGTCACTAAAAAGTCTGCAGGATTCTAATGGACTCACCTAAACAACAAAGGATTAGCATCTTCCCTAACCTCTGCCTTGCTAGAAGGTACCGAAAATGCTGTGGGATTGAGAAGTAGCTCTATTGTAGCAGAAAGAGCCTCAGAAACCAGAAGACAGGTTCTGGGATCTCAGGTCTGTTATTTAATCTTTTCCCCCATGCAAACTTTAGTCTCCTTATCTATAAAATGGGGCAGTTGGACTAGATCAGAGATTCTTAACTTGGAGTCTGTGAACTTTTATAAAAATTTAATACTTGTGTTTCAATATAATTGATTTCCTTTGTAATCATATGTTACTTCATTTTATTTACATTCCTTTGGGCAGAGTACCTGCAGGTAGGGGTATGATATCCTATGTGGAAAGAGAAAAGAAAAGGAAAAAAGGGAAAAAGAAAGGAAAGGAAGGAAAGGAGCTGTGTTGCCCAGGTGGCCAGTTCCAGTTGGGTTCCCAATGGGGCATCTCCTCTTTCTACTCACAGAGGCTGTTGTTTATCCTTCATTTTGGAATAGGACCATGAGATCAGGGAGATGATGCCATGACATTCAAGTGAATTGGATTTAGGTAAGGGAGGACTATGTGAAGTCACCAGCCTGAGCCCTGATTGGCTCAGAGTGAATGTAAATAGTAGTTATTTCTGTTTTGGCCAGAAATCCTGAAGGTCTTCCCCTGCCAGATTGATTCTTTTTTGACTAGGTAAAGAGGATATTCTCTGCCTCATTTCTTACCTAGCCTTAATCACTGAATGGGGACTGCTCCAGTCATCCTGAACTATATCTGGCCACCAGCCCCAGATGACTCCTGAGGAGAAAGTGAAGCTAGTGACTTTGCATAGCCCTCCCTCATTTAAATCCAATTCACTTGCATGTCATGGCATCATCTCCCTGATGTCATGGTCCTCTTTGAGAACAAAGGACAAACAACAACAACAATTTTCTTTTATACACTTAAAAACATCCCAGCACTTAACACAGTACCTTCAGCACTTAGCACAGTACCTGGCACACATAATAGGCACTTAATAGATGTTTATTGACTGAGAAGGGGTCAATAGACTCCATCAGACTGCCAAAGGGGCCCATAACACCCCAAAAAAGGTTGAGAATCTTTGGTGTAAGTGCTCAGTACTTAAACTTAGCAATCCCAAATATCTCCCACTGACCCTATAATTCACTTAGAACTCAGAAAGACACGATCCCTGAAATAGCCATCTTCCACAGAAGAATTTAATAAAACAGTTCTTTTGCTCATAAAAAAAGTGAGAGAAAATCACTAAATCTATAGAAAAAAATTAAGAATTGATAAAAACACTTGATTTTATGGTTTTCTGACAATAACCCAGTATGCTATCTCAGTGGCTAGAAGGAGTCAATGGGTCTTGCAAAAGCCTAAATTTATTTTAGGAAGAAAAATCTATCTACTGCAGTGTAAGAATCTATCTACTGCAAAGCCCTGCACATCATAGGTATTCGTTAAACATTTTCTGAATGAATATTGCATGGCTTATGATGGTCCCTTGGGCACACAGACTGGAAAAGAGAACATTTAGATCATGTCCAGCATGAGGTGCATTCTCAGAAAAGAAACAAGTTACTCAGGATTTTTTTTCTCTTCAAAAAATGTCATAATGTTCATTGGCCAAGATGGAGCAGTCCTTGGTGTGTTCTTAGTTGATTGATCTTATTCTCTGGCAAGACCATTCCTGTCTCCCAGGAATGCTTTTTAGTTTTCTTCTTTAATGTTTATGACCTGAATTTGGGGACGCCATCAGAGATATAAAACCTTACCTCAAGCCTCAGAGATTTATGTAGCCAATTTCCATTAGGGCTAATGAAAGAAAGAAGTAGCAATTTTTCTTATAATTAGAAAGGAATTCAACCTTCACAACCAACCTGCCTGATATCTCCACTTATACAACAAAGGAAAGGGAAAGTAAATGGTAACAATTAGGAGAGGGGAGAACTAATTTGGATTATTGGCCTCAGACAAGATGGAACGCAATTAAATCCTATTCCATATCAAAATGCTCCTCTGTGGGCAATTGGGATTTGTTTCTGGGAGTAATATTTGCCAGTGTGGACAAATACAGAACTGTTTACCACACTGGAACCTGACTGCCAGAATGATAAGATGGGAGGGATGGAAAGGCAGACAGAAAACAAAGGAAGAGTGAAAAGAATCTGTGATCAGTCATCAATAAAATGACTCTGTAAACAATCTGATTTACTGCTGAAAAATCTAAAAGTGTTCCAAGATCAGAGGATGTTGAAGAGCTGGTCGGTATTTCAGAGATGCTCAGTACAACCCTCTCATTTTACAGCATAGGAAACTGGAACCAGAGAGAATACATGACTTGCAAGAGCTCTCTGCTAAACAGAAGAGCCAAATTTGCTCTCGTCATAAGCAATATCCACAGTGAAATTCACAGGAAGAAATGACACTAACTATGAGCATTCAATTAAACTGTGCCTCAATTGTGTATTCTAAAGGCAAAACAAAACCTAAAGTTCCTAGGAAAGTGTTATTGGGAGATACTTCAAAGATCCTTGACTTCATTGGTGTGTTGAATCCATTGCAGCATAAAGTTAGGTTATTTCTGGAAAGTGAGAGGGATTTAAGGAAACGTCCCTAAATTTTAATGTAGGGAAGTGCATTATGGATGGCTATTGCCCTGCTCTTTCAGGTGGATTCCTTGGTGGTTTTCTTCAAGATAGAAGACCAGGCTCCACATAGCAATACCAAAATGATGCAGAGAACGCCCCACTTGGTATTTTGTTTTCATTTGTACTCTTAGGTATCCTGGTTTAGAGCAGTCTCCCTGACATAGGCCTTTAAAGACATCAAGCATGGACAAATCCCTTGATCTTATCAATTTTACTCTACAACAACTTTCACATCTGTCCCTTTCCCTCTATTCACTTGACCATCCCCCTAGCTCAAGTCCTCATGACTTTTCACCTGGACTATTGCCAAACTCTTCTCCTCCTCCTACCCTCTCTGCCTCAACTCTTTCCCCTCTCCAATCCATCCTCCACATAGTTGCCAAAATGATATTCCTCAGGCATAAGTCTGACCATGTCATTGTCTCACTCAATAAACATTATCCTCAGAATCAAATACAAACTCCACTATGTGGCATTTAAAGCTCTTCACAACCTGCCTACAATGTACATTTTCAGCCTTATTCTATATCCTTTAAAAACTCTTCAGGCTAGAAAAACTGGTTTTCTTGCTATTGCTCCCATATAATATTCCATCTCCTATTTCTGTGACTTTACATAAGCTATTTCCCACACCTAAGTTGCACTCCTTCTTCACCTCCACATCTTAGAATCCCCAATTTCCTTCAGAGTTTAGCTCACATTTTCCTTCCTATGGAATTTTCCTAATCTTCCTCCATTTAATAATATCTCCCTGCTAAATTATCTTTTGTTTATTTTGAATATTTTTATAACATACATAGGTATATGTAGATATATCTGTATAGTTATATATGTGTGTATGTATATGTGTATACATGTATATAAATACATATATTTATATGTGTGTGTGTATGTATATATATATATAGGTGTTTTTGTTGGGGTTTTTTAAGTTGTTTTCAGTAGTGTCCAACTTTTCTTGACCCCTTTTGCATGGGTTTTCTTTGCAAATATACTGGATTGGTTTGTCTTTTCCTTCTCCAGCTCATGGACTCAGTCTTCCTGACTCCAGGACCAGAGCTCTATCTACTCAGCCACCTAGCTTCCCAATAGAGTGGGTGCATAAAAAATGCTTCTTGATTTGTTGCTTGATGTATGTATTTCTAAAATATGCTCACTTCAGTTACGGATCTGTGATCTCATCAAAGTATTTCCTCTAATGGTATTGTCCTCCTTTAATCTGAGAGGGTAAGAAAAGGATAACTTCCAAGGATTTTATAGAGATTTTATGTGAGTATGCAATGGAGATGGCCAGGGAATAATGTCCTACATATGATACTATTCTTTTACATCAATGTTCAATTATCCATATTACTTGGAGATGGAGATCTTTGAATAATTTTAATTTTCTGATTCATTAACCAGAAAACCCTTTCTTTTTTAACCTATATTGAAAATCTTCTAACACAAGAGTTTCTTTCTCTGCTTTAGAAAAGTGAAACCAACGAATGAAATTTACTTAAACAAATACCTTCCATATTTCAGGCTCTGCTGGTCTATAAGAAACAAAGAAAAAATGAAAGAACCCGCCCTCAAATGGCTTTCATTCTCTTTAGGGAAGCTGAATCTCTGATGACTGAGAACCTAAGAATTCTTACAGAAAATCAGAATTATTATTAAACACCATTTCCCTTTGAACCAAGCTTTAGATATACAGCGGAAGGTATAGGAGATTGGGTTGAGACTGTAGGAATGTTCCTTGCAAGTTATTCTTTTTCAGGTATCAGTTTGTTTTCTTATCATTTTCCATTCGTCTAAAAGGCCATTCTCCTAAACACAAAGTCCTTCTGATTTTGTACCAGTTCCAGACAGCTGTATTTAAGTGAATAAAATAATCTGCTGCATTTGGCCTTAAAAATTCAAAATCTAAGGTCAGAATATATGTCACTGTTTTTATTAAATTAGGAAAATCTTAACTTTAGCTAGTATTTCCTAAATTTTGCTTCCCTTTAATTTGACACTGAATTTCAAAACAAAAGGCAGGGACCTGGTCTGATACTCACCTGGGCCATCTTTGCAAGGTCTATCTACTTTGATCAGTAGGATAGCAACTAGACCCATGATTTCATTGACATAGGGAACTTCAGATGAAGAAATTCTCTTCACCAATGAAGACTGGCACCTTCTCTTCAATATTTAGTCTTACAAAGGTTCTTACCCCAGGGTTAATGAGCCTGGGAATTTTTTTTAATAGTTTGATAACTGTATTTCAATATAATTGCTTTCCCTTGTGTTCCTTTTTATTCTATGTATTTAAAAACGTTATTCTAAGAAGGGGTCCATAACTTTACCATACTGCCAAAGGGGACAATAATACACACAAATAAAAGGTTATAAAGCTCCTATGTAAACTAACCTAGACAGATGCTTTTCTTCATTGTCCTCAAAATAGGGGATATATTAGGAACTTGCTAAACCCAAGGAAGCCCTTCCTCTGGAGTAACAAAGAGTTTGGGTGCAATTTCTAGAGGTTCCTATATCTTGATTGTCTCATTGCCCAGCCCATCCTCCTCATGAGAACTCAAGGCTATTGTTAGAACATCATTCTGAGAAGGGATCCTTGGCTTTACCAGACTGCCAAAGAGAAAGAGGTCTGTGACTCAGAAGAGCTTGTAATCCTGTTTTATAGAGTTGGCTAGAGCACTGTAAGATTAAGTGACTTGCTCAAGGACCTGAATGCAGATCCTTCTGCCTCTAAGACCATCTCTCTATCCATTACATCATGCTGCCTCTTATCTGGGTCAATATGTCAATAAAAGTCACTTTTCTGTGATAAAAACACTCTCTGCTCTTCAGACTCCCAATCTTACTCTGATTCCTGATCTAATTATACTGGTGATGGCTTTTGGAGAGATATCAGAACTTGGTCATCCAAAGAATATGTCTGAGTCCCAATGGGAAACACTGGGAAAGGGACCAGAGGCATTAGAAGGCAATGTGGTACAGCAGAAAGCATACTGACTCCAGAGGATCTACATTTAAACCTCACTTTTGACCCTCATTTTTTGTGACCTTGGACAAATCATTTGACCTCAAGGAGCCTTAGCTTCCTCGTTTATAAAAGGAGGGAGTTAGACTAGACCTTATTCTAGAGGATGGTTTCTTGCAAAGAACATTCCTATAATCTCAACCCAATCTCCTATACCTTCCACTGTATATCTAAAGCTTGGTTCAAAGGGAAATGGTGTTTAATGGTAATTCTGATTTTCTGTAACAATTCCTGGGTTCTCAGCCATCAGAGATTCAGCTTTCCTAAAGAGAATGAAATAAAATTGGGAAGAACTGTATGAATTGATGCAGATTGAAAAAAGCAGAACCAGGAGAACAATGTATATAATAACAACATTGTAAGACTTCAGAGTTCTGATCAATATGATGACCAATCATAATTCCAGAAGACTCATGATGAAACATGATACTAATATTCTGACAGAGGAAATATGCTCAGAGTACAAGAAGGAAAGGAGATAAGCATTTATTAAGTGCCTACTATGTGCTAAATGATTTACAAAAATTATCTCATTTAATCCTCACCACAACCCTGAAAAGTAGATGCTATTATTATTCCTATGTTATGGTTGAGGAAATTGAGGCAGAAACAGGTTAAATGACTTGCCCAGGGTTACACATTCAGTAAGTGTCTGAGGCCACATTTGAACGTAGATCTTCCTGACTCTCTAGGACCAGCATTGTACTATTGAGCTGCCTCTAGCACAGATTAAGGCTTATGTTTTTTTTTTATTTTTGTTTGGTTTTTTTTTTTTAGACATGGGGATTTTGTTTTGTTTGACTCTACATGTTTGTAGTGGGGTTTGTTTTTCTTGCTTTCTCAATGCCCAGGGGAGAAAAGGAGGGGAAGGAAGGAGGGAAAGAACTGGGACCTGAAAATAAAATAAAATTTAATTTTTAAAAAAATTAAGTCCCTTCTAGTTCTAAATCCATGATCATTCAATCCATGAGCATAGAGACTGGAGTTTGGCAGAGGTAAATAAGTCTTTTGCAACTTCTAATAAAAAGAGATTGTAAAAGAAAAAAAGGCATAGTTGGAGTAGAGAAATGGTATATAGACTGTATTTCTAATAACTCTATAGTTGGCACAAGGCAGTGCTTGAAGTTGGTGATTTATAGCATCTTCATTTCCCTTAGGGCTTTCTCTGCATCATCAGTAAAAATAATTCTTTCAAATGTTCCATTATATAGTGGGAGTGAATGGTGAGGTATACATTCCATCACAAACAATTAGCCAAGCCAATTCAAATGGTTTCTCATAGCTGCCGGGATTTGAGACTTACGGTTTCTGGTTATGCCCTAAGGCTTCCAAAGACAAATTTGGCCGACTCTTTATTAATGGAGACAAGTCCAGGGGAGCTTACTCTGATACAGGGGGTGTGATCTGAGGTTTTGGCTGGCCAATAGTGCGGGCTGTGTTTACAAAGCACCAAACCATTTACCATGCAGATGAATACAGCCTCAGAATAATGAATGACCCAGCCTGGTACCTTCTTCTGGGATCACCATTGAGTAATGTTGTCAGGAAATTTTATATAACAGTAAAGGACCACAAAAGAACTCTTAAGTCCTGTGTGAATGGGCTAATTAGGCAAATCTTAGGATTTTTTTTTTAAGTTGATAGGCAGCATGGCACAGGGGAGAGAGGATTAGATTTAGAGTCAAGAAGACTTTCAAAAATCACACCTAGATATGAATGCATTAGCTGTGTTACTCTGGATAACACTTACCCACTCTGGGCTTCAGTTTCCTCATCTTGAAACTGAAGCAGCTGGACTAAATGACTTATGGGGCCCCTTACAGATCTAAATCCTATGATTCTATAATCCTATTATTATCCGATCTGATCTCTTTGTGTTATAAAGAAAGAAACTGAGGCTGAGGATTGAAATGGCTTTCACTAAGTCACATAGCTATTTAATGAAAGAGTCAATACTAGACTCCAGGTCTCCAGGGATTATTTTTTTGAGGGGGAAAGGAGGGAGAGGAGTCGAACTTTGTTCTAAACCCATTCTCACTAATCTTTTGCTAGGGCAGCTAAGTGTGCTAGATAGAGTACCACGCCTGGAGTCGGGAAGACTGGAGCTCGAATCTGACCACAGACAAGTACTTAATAGCTGTCTGACCCTGGGCAAGTCATTTAATCCCATTTGCCTCAGTTTCCTCATCTGTTGTTGTTTTGGTTTGTTGAGGCAATTGGGGGTTCAGTGACTTGCCCAGAGTCACACAGCTAGTAAGTGTCAGGCTGTATTTGAACTCAGGACTTTCTGACTCCAGGCCTAGTGCTATAATCATTGTGCCACCTAGCTGCCCCTCCTCATCTGTAAAATGAGCTAGAGAAGGAAATGACAAACCACTCCAGTATCTTTGGTAAGAAAACCTCAAATGGGGTCACGAAAAGTCAGACACAACTGAAAAATGACTGAACAACAAATGTTTTGCAAAAAGGGTTGTTCTGACACACAGTCAAAACATCAGGCTGTACAACTGATACTCTGATTCACATTTTTTATTTCCATTAATTGCTTATTCACTCCCAGATTGACTTATCTTAAGCCCAATCTAATTTCTTCCAGTGACGTGGGTAGAAAGAACAGATTTAGAGTCTGTAGACGGGTTCAAATCCTACTTCTGGTTGCTACCTCTATAACCTTGAACAAATCACTTAATGTCATTGAGCTTCAGTTTAGTGAAAGAATGGAGTTAACTGGGTGACCTCTGAAGTCCATTCTAGCCCTAAATCTATAATCCTACGAGTTTATTCGGATAGCTAGTAAAACTCATGGTGATTTGTTAATGGTGGATTCATGGATAGCTCTTTCTATTCTACCAGATTGATTCCCCAACATAAGTGGAGTTGTGGTGCTTTATTCCTGTGGAAAGAAGCTAACAAAACCAAAGGGGAAAGGGGCACAATTTCCTAATGATCCAAATGAGTTGCCATGGCCAAAGAATTTGTTATGCAGTGACCAGCCAGCTAGTGATGAGCTTCTCAGTAGTTTTAGAGACGGAAGGGATCTTAACAATTGTTGAGCCCAAATTTCTCATTTTACAGCTGAGGAAACAGAGGTCCAGATATGCTAAGTGATTTACCCAAGATCACTCAGCTAGTGTCTGTAGGAGAGTTTGAATCCAGATCTTTTTAACCTTTCTTTCCTAAATGCAGTTCTCTATCCCCACAATGCCTCCAAACAACTTAGCTGGGTTGGTCTTTAGACCAGCAGGTCAGTTCACTTCCTGGCCTGGATGAGAAGTCTTTTCAGTTCAATAGAACTTGCCAGACCTTATGTTCTACCTGCAAAGCCATCAAGGACCCAGAGTCACCTTAACATGACAATAAAGCATTGGTGTAGGACTGAAGGACTCTAAAAGACCTATGCCCAGGACACGAGACCTCAGCCATGACAAACAGCTGCTTTTTATCAGACTCAAAACAACACGTTTCCTGTGTCATATCACTAGCAGAGGACACCAAGAAAGTGAGATAACTTTTCAGCCCATTTCTTACTCTGATTATTGTAATATGTTGTTACTTAACAGCAGAAGCCTCATTTCTCCTTTGAATACAATTTGAGAGGAACAGACAGTTGGCATTTAATC
Organism: Vombatus ursinus; assembly: GCF_900497805.2. Taxonomy (NCBI): domain Eukaryota; kingdom Metazoa; phylum Chordata; class Mammalia; order Diprotodontia; family Vombatidae; genus Vombatus; species Vombatus ursinus. Next base: position 53,464,794 of record NW_020954610.1, read on the forward strand.
AAATTTAATGCTTTAACTTGGGAGTCAGCAAATGTTTTATCTGCTAAGCTTAGGAGGGTAAGTGGAGGAGGTGGAATTAGAATCTGTGATCAGTGGAAGGTCTTGGCAGGAATTCAACTTGTTTGACTGAACAAGAAGACTGAAGGCATATGGGAATAGAGGGATTATTTATCCTACATCCCCTCTTCTACCCCTCAATCACCACTGGAGATTAGAGGTCATAGATCACAGAAGCACAAACTCTCTAAGTTGAAAAGAATCCCAGACATCTTGCACAAACTATAGCAAAATGGAAACACTTCACCACTCCACCCCATTCCACCCCACTCCACCCTACCATGATGCCCCTGACAAGTGGTCCATCAACTTCCATTTGAAAACTGCAAGTGAGAGGAAACCCACCACCTCCCAAAACAGCCCAAACCATTTCTAGACAACCTTAATTATTAAAATGTTTTTCCTCAGACCAAGCCCAAATCTACCTCTCTACAATATCCACCCATTAATCTTAGTCGTACCCTCTAGGACCAAAACAAGAACAAGTCTATTCCCCTTTCCATATAACAAATATATTGAAATGCCTGAAGGCATCTATTAAGTCTCACCTCTCAAATATCTCTTCTTCAAGCTTAAAAATCCCCATTTCCTTTAACTATCTTCACATGGTATGGTTTCTACTTACTTCCCATTCTGGTCAAGATTTAGCTTCCAAACTAAACCATTGAAGGTTTAGCTTATTAATGCCCTATCTAAAATGTGGAACCCAGAACTGAACACAGCAAATAATGCATCCCTCTAAAGTAGCTACATTATTTGAATTTACACTGCATATTTCCATTGGATGGAACCAATTACCATGTATGTAACATCAAACAGTCCCAAAATGAATATATGTTACCACATCAGGAGATTCATTGTTCAAACTAATCAGTACTTGGCCATACTCCACATATGGTCTAACCAGGGCAGAATACAGCAGAACTATTGCCTCCCTCTTTCAGGTCATTGTCTCTTTTAAAGTAGCCTAAGACGGCAGCTAGGCAGAATAGTAGATAACATATTAGACTTGGAGTTGGAAGATGTGAATTTGAATCCTACCTCAAACACTTATAAGTTATATGATTTTCCCTCTCTCAACCTCAGTTTCTTCATCTATAAAAGGGGGATAATAATAATACCTCCTTCACAAGGTTGTTGTGAGTCTCAAATTAGACAATATATATAAAGTGCTTTGCAAACCTGAAAGTGCTATATAACTGCTAATTATTATCATTATTATTTTAGTCTAATTGTAGAACTTTATATTTATCCCTCTCAAATTTCATCTCATTAAATCTGGACTATCATTCTATTATGTTGAGAGTTTTTTGAATCCTTATTCCGTTATCCAACACATTAGCTCTACCTGCCCTAGTTCAAGTCATCTGAAAATTTGCTAAGTATTCTATGCCTTCAACTAAATTGTTAAAATAAACACCAAAAAGTATACCCTTAAAGACAGAGCCCTAGAATGTTCCACTAGGGTCCTCTCTCCCAGTTAACATTAAGCATAACTTCTGCTCATTGGATCCAGTGACAGCCCTTCAAATATCTAAACAGCTATCTTGTTTAATACCTCCTGAAAAAGAGGTTTGGTTTTGTTCAGGCAAAATAATTTCCCTAGCTCCTAGACCCATTCCTGATAATGGCATGATTTCCAGACCACTGTCCATCCTAACCACCCTTCTCCTCCTCCAGAAAGTTAGAAGTGAAGCCACTCTAAATAGCTAAGGAAATCTCCCACGTGAGAAATGTCTCTAAGGCTTTCCAGAGATCTTGAATTCTTTTACTGTAAGTGTGGCTCTGAATTCAAGGTATTCCAACAACACCAGTTATTATTCCAACAACAACTAGTCCTGAGTAGATAGGAACTGGGGAAAAAATGGTAGCCACCCAGGAAAAAAAATCCACAATCAAGTTTGTGTTGGGTTTTTTTGGGGGGTAAGGAATACCTTCCCCAGTAGCCTGCCAGCCAAGCTGGCCTCTTCTGTTGACAACAACTTATTCCATTTTACATTTTTACAGTGCTTTTTAATATAACACCACATTTTTAAATGCGTTACCATATTCATTCTCTCCCAATATTCATTACCACAACCACTTAGTTTTGGACCTGATCTATGATTTCATTTGCATGGGGAACCAATGAGGAAACAATTTATTATACCTGTTCCATATTATAGCCTTAGAAAGTTGCCTAGGGTGCACTGAAAGGTTAAGTAACTTACCCAAGGTCACACAGCTAGTATATGTTAGAGGCAGAATTTAGGATCCTAGATCTAGAGCTCAGAATGGACTTTAAAGTTCAACTCCCTCAGTTTACAGATGAGGAAACTGAGGCCCAGGGAAGTCAAGTGACTCCAAAGTCAGCAGAAGAATTTAAACCCAAGCCCACTGACTCAAAGCCAGTGTTCTTTCTACTTTGTTGATTCCATGATAGCAAATTTGAAAGGGGTACTGAGAAGTTTCCGGGTCATATAGCCACATAAGTCGCAAAAGCAGGAGTTAAGCCACCATTTTCCTGATTCTGCATCCATTATGCCACACTGCTTCTCAGTCACTATCACATTTAATCCACTCAACAAGTCTGAAATAAGCTAGATGAAAATTATCTTCAGCATTTGATACATGAAGAAACAAAGGGACTTACCCACTCTCAGTTAGTTAATAGTGACAGAATTGAAAAAAAGAATAGAAACCATGTTTCCTGATAATAGTTCTTTTTCTTCTATTCCATAGTACCACTTTACTCTTTTTTGTAACTTGGATTTCTTTTCCATTTTTTTTCTAATTTCAGAGGGGTTTTGTCATCATTTCTGATAGGTCAGCAATTGGTACTGGCTTCTAAGTCCAGCTTTAAATTCCTCTTACCCTCAAGTTTTTTTAGCTAACATTTAAACAAAATGCTTAAATATATCATGCTAAAACATTTGGTGCTCCCTGAAGTCCTCCTCTGATGCCTCATCAGAAGCATAAAGGTGATTCTGGATTTTCAAAGGCTATGACACTGGGGCAAAGTCTTTGGCAAGTTACAGCAAGCTGGAGAACCTTCCATTATAGACTGTGTCTATTTTCCAAGGACCAATCAGCCTAGCAAAACACTGAGAGCCCATCAGAAAGTTGGCTAAAAGGTGATGGATTTTTAAGCTGTGAAAACTTTTTTAAAATATGTTTTATTTTTCCCCAATTATATGTTAAAACAATTTTTGGCATTTTTTTAAACATTTTGAGTTCCAAATTTTATCCCTTTCTTTCTCCCTCCCCTCTTCCCTCCCTGAGATGGTAAACAATCAGATATAGGTTATGCATGTGCGATCATGTAAAACATTTCCATATTAGTTATTTTGTACAAGAAGACTCAAATTTTAAAAAAAAGAATTAAAGAAAGTGAAAAATATCATGCTTCAGTCTGTATTCAAACAATATCAGTTCTTCTTCTGGAGGTGGATAGTATGCTTCGTTATTTGTCCTTTAGAATTGTCTGGGATCATTGTATTGCTGAGAATAGCTAATGACAGTTCTTCATTGTACAATATTGCTGTTACTGAGTACAGCATTCTCCTGGTTCGGGTCACTTCACTATGCATCAGTTCATGTAAGTCTTTCCAGGTTTTTCTGAAATTATCCTGCTTGTCATTTCTTATAGCACAATAATATTCCACCACCACAATCATATACCACAAGATATGGAGACTCTATGATCTACTTTGTTGGACAGAGCACCTACCCAAAGGAAACCAGAGATCAGTGGAAAGAAGATTGTCTCTAAAGCCAGAAGACCTGGTTCCCACTACCACCTCTGAAGCTTACTACCTGTGTGACCTCGAGTTCCTTAACCTCCCTCAGCCTCAGCTTCATCATCTGTAAAATAAAGCCTTTGGACTAGATAGTTTCTGCAGTTCCTTTTCCAGATCTAGAACTATAAGCCCATAAGGTATCAAAGCGATAAACCCTTCAGTAATTTGAAGAGGAAGGGTAGGGGGGTGAATCACAACTCGAGAAACTCTTTGGTGAATGGCATATTCAGGTAAATTCATAGAGAGCTGGTGTCATAGTCGACTTGGCTACTTGACCTTGGTCAAGCCATGTAACTTCTACAGTTCTTAAGTAACTCACTAAGATAAAAATGTGCCAATCTGCATTGGTAAAGAGACTTTCTCCTTCTGGGAGTTCCTGTATATAAAAAAAATTTTTTTTAAAAAAAGAGGGATAGGGACATATGATTTCATGTCCCTATCCCTCTGTTTTTTTTTTCAGTAAAGAAAAGTGATCCATGTGCACCCTGCCCCTCCCCCCCAGTCAAACATCTATGCTTCCCCACACACATTCCTTTGCTTATCAAGGCCAATTGTCCATTGAAACCTAGATTCTTCATCAGAATGTTTCAGCTGCAATGGTGTGTGGTGGCCCTGAGCTAGGAGCCTCCAGTGACCACTTACACACAGAAGTGTTGTTTAAAATCCACTTGACAAATCCTGTCTTAAGTAAATTACTTCCTGCTTTGGCTGCACTTTGTAGTTCTTCCTAATGGGTAAGAAGAGTTTCTATGGAGCTGTTCAAACCCACAATGGTTGCACCTGAGCATGAAGTTAAAGATGTCTAAGCAAATCACTGTTAGAACTGAATCCAGGAAAGGGGAAGTAAGCTCAGAATCAACTCTACACATGGTACAATCCCCTCGTTCCTTTTAAGGCTCATCTCAGAGCTTAGCACAATGCCTGGCAAATAGTACTCACTAAATAAATGTTTGCTGACTTGATTTGATTTGGCTGTCTCCTACTAGAGACCTTTCTTAATTCAGCTATTAGTGCCCCCTCCCTCCCAAAATAATTTTGAATTTATTTTATATTTGCTTTTCTGCATGCATTTGTACCCCTTCCCCTGTAGGAACACAAACTGCTTGAGAATGAAAGTCTATTTCATTTGTGTCCTTGTATAGACAATCTCCAGCATAGTGCCAGATACATAGTAGTCACTTGATATATACTTGTTCAATTGCATTGAATGCATTATGAGAGCAAATAGGAAGAATAGATAGGCAAGATGGAATTCCTAACTTAACCTCCTTTCCAATTAGGAGCATCTGTCTACAATCTACTTCTTTATCAGCACGTTGGTATTATGAAGGAAGGCTCTCTCTTCTCTTCCTTCTAAGAGTTTATCTCCATCCCTTCCCACAGTGGAAAAAAAGCCAAGTTCCTGCAACCATGCTCTATTGCCATCCCATAAAAAATCATCTACCTTGAGCCACCCCAAGGAGTTCCCTCTGCTTAGATATGATATATTTGGCTCCACTCCTGACCCTTTGTACTTTCTCTACCATGCCCCAGAAGCCCCCTCACCCTGGAAGTTCACTCTACCCCTGGACTTTTCACACTGAAAAAATGCCACCCTTTTGGCTCCTTCCTCTGATTGTCTGGTTCCTCCTAGAACCTGCATTTTTTAAAAATGCCCAGGCCAGGTTCCACTCCTAACTCTCCAGACTTTCTCTACTATGCCTTATAGGTGCTTTCTCTCCCCAACCCCTCTTCTCAGCTTCCTTTTCTGTTTTCTTTTCCCATTAGAATGTAAATTCCTTGAGGGCAAGGATTGTCCCTTTTTGCTTCCATTTATACTCCCAACATTTAGCACAGTGCCGGAACATAGTAAGCACTTAATAAATGTTTATTGACTTGACTTGACTTCCCTTCTTGCCCTTCCAGGCTAAGGTCCCTTATCTCCAAAGAGCTTTCCTGGTCATTTCCCCCCTCCCCACCCCCAGTTGTACAATTCCTGCCCCAACAGAAATATTTTTTATTTATTTTATACTTCATTCTTACTTGTCGGTGAATATACCGTATTCTCCCAGTAGAATGTAAACTCCTTGAAGACAGGTACTGTTTCATTTTTTGTTTTTGTACCTCTAGGGCTTAGCACAGAGTCTTGCATATTTGTCGTTCAGTTGTTTCAGTTGTGTGTTACTCTTCATGACCCCATTTGGGGTTTTCCTGGCAAAGATACTAGAGTGGTTTGCTATTTCCTTCTCCAGCTCAACTTACAGAAGAAGAAACTGAGGCAAACAGAGTTAAGTGACTTCCCTGGGTCACACAGCTGATAAGGGTCTGAGGTCACATTTGAACTCAGGTCTTCCTGATGTCAGGCCTGGCACTCTATCCATTGTGCCACCTAACTGCCCTGTCTTGAGCATAGTAGATAATATATGATTTTTCAATTGAATTGAACATCAGCTTCCTACTCCTCAACCAGTTTCTGTCATTCTGAACATTTCATCCACCAGGGAATCCCATGAAAGGGAAACACGGGTTTGACTCTAGCCCAAATGGAGAGTACTCAGATATAGGTTTAGTATCAGTTCAGACAGGTTCACAGTGCATTAAGCAAATGAAAAAGCTCTAATGGTTTAGTTAAAAATTAATGTTGATGGGGTTCAGCAAATTAGTGGGGGTCCCTGCAAGCCTCTAGACCAAGCTTCTATTTGATTCTAGGCCTGATGCCAACACTTAGCTTTTGATCCTTAGCTCATTCACTGTTGTCTAACAAAGGTCCTTAGTGAGAAGAAAGGGTAATGAAAACATCATCTCTTGATACTCCCACTTCTCAGCCTGAATCAATAGCCCCTGCTTTCCTCTCCCTCACACAGGCAAAAGCTCTAATTTCTAGTTCCAGCCCAGTCCTCAGATGGGAACACCGAACTGTCTTGTTAAGCAGATGGTCAAGTTGGGATTTGTCAGGCAGCCTGGGGCTGGCATTATCTAATGTAATATTGATTTTTTTAAGAGGGAAAAGAGAATGAAGTGGTGCAGAAAATCAATGGAGAAAGGGAGAAAAGGAGATGGGCACATTGGAAGCTTCATGTTTACTCCTCAACTTTGTTTTTTACTAGTAACTTAATGAGTTCTCCATTGGGAGTCAGAAACCTGGGTTCTAGACCTGACTGCCACTAATAATAAAAACCTACATTTATAGAGATGGGACCTCCCCTTGGCCAATTTTCTTTTCCTTCTATATTTTCCAGTTGTCTCACAGTGCTGAATGAGATGTATAGAGGTGAATCATCTAGGATATGTAATATAAAAACAGTTGGTAAGAGTTGTTTCAATGGCCTATTAAACAAAACAAATAAAAAATCAGACACCAAGCTTGAGGGAGAAGTTGACCCCTGTCAACTTTGAGGATACTTTGAGAAACATTGCAGAGATCTTCACAAAGTGATATCAAGATGGCACCTGAGTATAACCTTGCCACTGAGGGTTTGTGAAGTACTCAGCTGCCTGCTAGAAGCACATTAGAGAACTCAAGAAGGAAGAAAGTATCAATTGTTATAGGTCCTGACAGACAGTAAATCAATCAAACAAGTATTAACTAAGCATCTACAATGTGTCAGATGGGCAGCGAGGTGGTGTGGTGGATAGAGCACTGGGATTGAAATAAGACTCATTTTCATGAGTTTAAATCTGCCTTCAGACACTTGTGACAGACACATGTGACTCTGGGCAGGTCATTTAGCCTTGTTTGCCTCAGTTTGCTCATCTGTAAAATGAGCTGAAGAAGGAAAATAGCAAACCACCCCAGGATCTTTATCAAGAAAACCCCAATATGTGATCACAGAGAGTCAGACACAATGGGACGACAACAACAAACAAAACATGCCAGATACTGAGGATACAAAGATGAAACTACCTGCTTTCAAGGAATTTACCAGGGGTGAATGAGGTAAGGCAAGGCAGAAACCACCTGCTAAACTTTACTTTTGAAATCAAATTCTTAGGGCAATTCACTCCCAAAACAGTCTTTGAGAATGCCTGAAAAACACACCAGACACAAAGGAATGGATAGAAACTTGAGATTTCAGATCTTATTGAGAATTACCAGGTGCTCAGGAGTTTTAAAGATGGCATGATTAATTTTGTTTTTCCTATAATAAAGAGCTCATTTAATTTACATGTGAATGAGGTATCCTTGTTCCCCAAAGTTGGGAAAGAAATTAGAATTTCAATGGGGTGGAGGCAAACAAGAGCCAAATAAGCTATGAATTATTGTCAAGAACATACATGCTGTAGACCAAAACCTGGGCTGAGACATTAAAAGGAAAAGCCCCGAGATGAAAGAATCAGGGCAAGTCCCATCCACACATGTGCAGAAGGATTGAAAGAGGGTCAAGACTTAGAACAGCTGGGACCTGCTCGTGTCTATGAATAAGGTGGATTAAATAATAATAAATAAATAAATAAATAATAGAAAATAAGTAGTTAAAGCTTAGGTAGCTGATCTAGATATAAAACTCTGAGTAGCCACCTCAAGTCCTGCCTCTGTAAGCTATTATTATAGCAGGGTTTTGTGGGGCAGGTAGGTGGCATAGTGGATAGACTCATCTTCCTAGGTTCAAATCTGGCCTTAGACACTTACTAGCTATGTGACCCTGCAAGTCATTCAACCCTGTTTGCCTCAGTTTCCTCATCTGTAAAATGAGTTGGAGAAAGAAATAGCAAACCACTCAAGTATGTCTGCCAAGAAAATCCCAAATGGGGTCATGAAGAGTCAGACACAACCGAGAAACAACAAAAATGGGCTTTGAAGAACCAATTATTAAATTTTCATCATGATGATTCATACCTGGGAAATCAGAAAATACTGTAAATCAGGGTTTGTTTTATTCTTTTCTTGATTGTCTAGACTTAAGAAAATGATGGAGAAAATGTTAATAATATGAATTAAATTTAAAAGTTATCCTTCCCTCCCACCTTTGGAGAGTTGGTTGTTAAATATTTACTAGAACACCATTGCATAAAATACTGGTCCTGCCTATGCCAAAGTGAAACACAGTATTTCATAGCATTTTAAGATTTGAAGAATACTCTCTTCCCTGAAACAATGCTGTGTCGTAGACAATGCAAGCTTTATCCTGATTTTAGAGATGAGAAAAATAATTTCTAAGGGAATAAGAAGTTCGCCCAAGAGGAGGCAACATGGTAATGTCAAAGGCATACTGACTCTGAAGTCAAAGGACCAGAGTACAGAACCTGCCTCTCCTGCTAACTCCCTGTGTGATCATGGGCAAAACAAGCACTTATTCTCCTTGGGCCTCAGTTTCCTCATCTATGAAATGGAGAGAGGTCAGACTAGACCACGTCTAAGATCCCTTCCAGTTCTATGTCTCTGATTCATGATCTATCCATAGTAGGAGCTCTCATCCTAAAGATAGTAACTCTCAAGATTTACATACATATTTGAGACTAATGGTTGCTAATTCAAGAATTTACAATTTATGTTGTTGTTCAGTCATTTCAGTTGCGTCCAACTCTTTATGACATCATTTGGGGTTTTCTTGGCAAAGAAGCTGGAGTGGTTTGCCATTTCCTTCTCCAGCTCGTTTTACAGATGAAGAAACTGAGGCACATGGGGTTAAGTGACTTGCCCAGGGTCACACAGCTAGTAAGTATCTGAGGCCACATTTGAACTCAGAAAGATGAATCTTCCTTACTCTAGGTTCTGCACTCTATCTGCTGTGCCATCTGGTTGCACTTACATTTTATTTTATCCTCCTTTTAATATAACCCTGTTCTTCTGCCAAGATTTTGTTTTGTTTTAATTTTTGTTTTTGCTTGAGAGGAGAACAGAGGGAAATTCTTAGGATAATTGATTTAGATCTAGAAAGAGCCCTAGAAGTTATGATGTGTTAGTGAATATATAAAAACCAGCTTTCCCTCACCAAAAAAAAAACCCAAAAACCTGATACACTTTTAAGTTTAATCTGAATTATTGACATTTTCACCATCACTTTTTTAAGTCTGGAACAGGGATGGGGAACCTGAGGCCTCGAGGCCACAAGTGGTCCTCTAAGTCCTCAAGTGTGGCTTTTTGACTGAATCCAAACTTCACAGAACATATCCCCATAACAAAACAACAAATAAAGTCCCGATTTGTAATGTCTGTTGATTTCTAAGGTATAAATGCACATGTTAAAAATTTAACAATGATCTCTCCCCAGTCTGTTCAAGTTGGCCCAGAAGACCCCTGCCTAGAAGTCATCTAGTACAAGTCTTTTGTTTTACAGAAGAGGAAACTGAAGTTCAAAGAAGTTATGTGACTTGGACAAGGTCATACAGTTAGCACCTAGCAGATCTAGGATGGAAACTCAGGCCTTCTGAATCCAAATCTAGTTCCTGTTCCATTATACCACACTGTTAACTCAAAACCCGAAGAGAAAGAAAAACTGCATGGACAGATTGCATCAAGCTATTCTACTTTTAAGGAAAAAGAGAACTTGGATGAGTTTTGAATGTCAAAAGCTGGACAAAGATGGTGGGGGAGAGAGTAGAAATGAAAAGAAAACCTGTTTCTGTTCATGAACCAAAGAAGATTACTTACGTAGCTATGAGATACTGGGCAAGTCACCTAACATCTTTCAGCCTCAGTTTCCTCATCTGTAAAATGGGGGTGATGATAGAATTTGCCTTAAAAGGTTTTGTGAGGATAAAATGAGATAATATGCATAAAATAAAATATGTTGTTATTCAGTCATGTCTGAGTCTTTATAACCCCATTTGGGGTTTTTCTTGGCAAAGAGACTGGATTGGTTTGCCATTTCCTCTTCCAGCTCATTTTACAGTTGAGGAAACAGGCAAACAGGGTGAAGTGGCTTGCCCAGGGCCACAAAGTTAGTAATTATCTGAGGTTGGACTTGAACTCAGGTCTTCCTGACTCCAGACCTGGTGCTGTATCCACTGTGCCACCTACCTGCCTTTAAAATATTATATAAATGCTGTGCAATATTATATTACTATTGTTCTTACCAAAAGAAAACTATTGAGGGCACTAGCTAGAGGTGGACAGAAGGGGTTCCCCAGACTTTGAGCTCCTATTTCCAGAAGCCCAGCATCATGGTGCTAGAGATATATGCCTGGACCCTGCAAACATAACATGACAAAATAACCATCCCTGCTTTGTGTCACAGCATCCATTTTCCACTCCCTTTGCCTGGTAAGATCACTTCCTGTAGATACTGCTTTCTCCTAAAAGAAAGATGTTTTTGGTCGAGTCTTTATACCACCTAAGGTGTCTCAAGTCACTCCTAAAATCTGAAAAGGTTTACTCTTGGAGAAGCTGGGAAAGAGATTTCTGGATCATCACTGCACAAGCATTTCTAAGAGCTAAGGCTCCCCCATTGATTAAAATGGATGTGTTTCCTTTATCTCCTTCTCCGCTTCCCTCTGTTTTCCTGTGACTTATCCCTCTCCCCGAGGCAGACTGCTGAGGTGTTTGGAACAAATGTCATTCAGGTTAAAGGCAGTTAGGAGGCCTGGGCTATATAGCCTTGGGCCTCATTTTATCTCTCTATTTAACTTTCGGAAAGTTTTTCAGCCTCCACTCCTCCCACCCCTTCAAAGATGAACAAAACATTCTGCACATTGATGCCAAAATAATCTACTTGAAGTACATCTCTGATCACAGGATGATAGATTTGGAACTGATGTGTTCAACCTACTCATTTTACAGATGAGGAAGTTGAGGTATGGAGAGATTAAATAACCTGCCTAAGGCCCCAGATCGTGCCACTTCCCAATAGCTTTCTGTGGCCTAAAAAATTAAATGTGAACTGCTCAGGGTCTTTACCTTCCACGATTCGCCCTCAATTTTCCTTCCTAGTCTTATCTTTCATTACTCTCTTTCACACAGACAAAAACTGGCAAAACTGGACTGGTGATCCTTCTATGAAACACTGTGTTTCCCCATCTCTGAGTCTTTGCTGACACTATGCCTCACACTATGCTCACACATTCCCACCAGGAAGAGATATTATCTCCTTTTTCTATCCTCTCATAATATTTCACCTAGGCCTCTCCTATAGCACTGATCATATTCTATCATAGTATTTTCGGACACGTCTCATTTCCTTTACTGGCTCCTTGAAAGTAGAAACCATGTCTTATTTATCTTTGTTCTCCCCGAGTACCTAGCAGTGTCTTTTGAAGAAATGAGTTGAATTGACTTTATCTGCTCTTATCCTCAATATTCTCATCTGTAAAATGGAGATAGCAAAAAATCCTCTAGAATTTGGAGGGGAGACTATGTTGCTAAAAAGCACAAGAAGAGTAGACCTTTGAAATTAATTAATAGTATAATTGTTTTTATCCAGAATGGTTCAAAAATAGAGTATTCTGTTTAATTGAATATATGGACTACATGATTTTCCAATTCTCAAACTATTTGACCACAATTAGCAAAATTAAGACTTCATTTGGTGCCATCACCTCTCTTAAGTACATGAAGAGCAGTCATGTAGAAGAGGGACTAGAAGGGTTATGTCCAGCCTCAGAGGGCAAAACCAGGAAAAATGAATGGAAATTTCAATGATGCAAATTTAGGCACAATTAAGGGAAAATTCCCTAACAATTAGAGTTGTCCAAAAATCTAGTGGCCTGCTTTATGACGTGATGGGTTCCTCCTTATTGGAGGCTTTCCAGGAGAAGCTGGACTGGGTCGGTTTGCCCTAGATCAGTGCTTCTTAAACTGTGGGCCGTGACCCTGTATGGGGTCGCAAAAATTTGGCAACAATAAAAGGTTTCTGAACACACAGCAACCAAAAATTAGCTGAAAATCGAACGCATGATGAATATGAGGTGTTTCAGGCAATGCTTGCCTGTGTTGCATCCTGGCAACTTCCCTGCAGCCTTGGTCCTGACCACAAAGCATGCCTCCTTTGCACTGCACTTGCCCTCAGGCCAAGCCGCACCAGCCCAATGCTGCCAAAATGCAAAAAACGGTCTCCAGTGGAAAAAGTGTAAGCAGCTCTGCCTCCGTGACCACTGCGGCCCCTTCCAACACTCAAACTCTATGATTCAAACCTCAACCTACAGAACAGATTTCACTGAAATCTCTTAAGTTTTTTTTTTAAATCTAATTTTGTTTGTATTTTTTAATTAATGAAAATTCCGGGGCAGGTAGGTAGCGCAAACGATAGAGCGCCGGCCCTGGAGTCAGGAGGACCTGAGTTCAAATCTGGTCTCAGACCAGACACTTGACACTTATTAGCTGGGTGACCCAGGGCAAGTCACTTAACCCCAATTGCTTCACCAAAAAGAAAAAATAAAACAAAGAAGGACCTGATATACATGGTATAGGTCAGGTATAGGACATCTATTTATTTCTTCCATATGAAAGAAATGCTTAAAACACAAAAGACTCATAAGGCCGTACTGACAAAAACTTAAAACATGGAACAGTAACCCATAACTCCTATTAATACACTCCTGGGGAGATTAATACTCAAAACATTAAAACATGAAACCACCTGTGATACCATAGAACAGGCTTTCACCTTCACCTAAGCTCTTCAAGGTCCAAAATACACTTTCAAGTTCTTCTGGTAAGCCAAAGTCATGCCCTGGGCTCATACTTCTTCAAATGGTCATCTTTGTCCTCTGAGAAGAATTATAATAGCCAGTGCCAACTGAAGAACCTAAGAACACCCAAATTTCCAAGTATCTCCCAGTCTGGAAAGCTCATGATAGCTGGTTGCTCACCTGTGTTCAGGAAAAGAGACACAAAGAAGAAGAGGCCTCCAGGGCCTTGAGATCCAGGCTCAGACTGAGCCTCACCTAGACAAGTGCATGTTCTTTGTCATGCAGAAGCAGCCTCCACAGTTGCTGGAGTTAGGGGGGAGTCCTTCCAATCCAAAGGAAGTCCAAGGGAGAGCTGTCTTGGTTCACAAACCAGAAGTTCAAAAGAGAAAGATGAAAGCCAAAAATAGAAGTCTGGTGATTAAAAAATTCTGAGAGACATAATTTCTGGATAATTTAATCATTTTATTAATCAAGTCAACATGTTATTAATGAAAGGATGGTCATTTGGCAGTCTCTCTTACAAAGACCCCTCATGACAGTGAGCTTACCATTTATATGCCCTTCAAAGAGCAGGTATTCCTGAGAGGTGCCAATCAACTCTGATTGGTTAACACAATGACAGGTGGGCTATATTAAAATGAAGATCTTAGGGCACATGACTTAGATCACCCAAATCTTAGTCAAAGAGCCATCAATTTCCATATCACCTTTCTTGACAATAGGGAGAATCAACATTTTCCCAGATCTGTCTCAGCAAACACTATAAGCAGGAATATGCCCATTAGCCCAAACTTAAGAATTTCTTTTACTGCCTGATTAGCTCTTGGCCTAGGTAAATCTTTAAGAGAGATTTCTCACACTGGTCGGTTTCTGGATGAGGAAGTAGAAAAGGGAAAAAGCCTTGGTGCTAATATAATAATTAGTTATTAAATACAAGAGAGAAACATTCATTTTTCACAAGTTGTTTCTCCTTTTGGCTCCCCCACACCTCCACCCTCACACAAACGAGGGACATGTGCAAGCAACTAGAAGCCTCTGGTTGGGTATGCCCTTTAGTCAGGGTCCAAAACCCCCACCCCACCCCCACACAGGGTCAAAACATATGCTCTAATGGGGTCACCTCTACTATATTGAAATGGAAGGGGGGAAATACAAAGGGAAATTAAAATATATATTAGTACCATGCAGCAGTGTTCTATGTATGTTCAAGATTGATTTCATATAATAAAAATGAGCCAGCATGACAGAGGCTAGAAATAATGTTGGAGTCAGAAAGACCCAGGTTCAGGTTTTACCTCTGCCATATACTAGCTGTATGACCCTGAGAAAATCACTTAACCTCTCAGTGTTCTAGGCAACTCTCAAAGACTACTAGTTGCAAAAAGCTGATTTACATTGGTAGAAGAAATTTCTCGCCCAGAGATCCCCATACTGATGAAAGTATAGGTCTGATCAAATATAACAATAATAGCTCATATTTATATAGCACCTTAAAGTTTTCAAAGATGTATGCACACATACATACATATATATACAGACATGCATATACATATACACACACATATACATATATACACATGTATATGCATATATATTAGAATGTTCGTAAACAACATTTTTTTAATGATGGTCAAGAAAGTGAAATAGTTTACTCCATACAAAGGACTCTCTCCAAGTCATCAGCTAAACAGCTCTGTTGCCAACAGGCTATGGGAAGGAAATTTCGCATCCTCTTCTAGTAAATGAAAGATAATGCCTTCCAGCTCTAACAACTCAAAGGCTCATACATTTGAGTTAAAAGGGATTTTAAAGGTTACTTGGTACAGCTCCTTCATGTTACAGATGAGGAAATGATGGCCCAAAGCAATGAAATGCCTTGTCCAAGGTTGCACAGGTGGTTAAGTGGAAGAGAGAGCATTTGAACCCAGGTCTTCTATCTCTACATCCAACCCTCTTTCCACTGAAACAGGACATGTCTAGTATTCCCATTCCCATTCCTGAGTACTCTTCAGAGTAT
This sequence comes from Vombatus ursinus, assembly GCF_900497805.2. Classification (NCBI taxonomy): domain Eukaryota; kingdom Metazoa; phylum Chordata; class Mammalia; order Diprotodontia; family Vombatidae; genus Vombatus; species Vombatus ursinus. The sequence goes on from NW_020954610.1 coordinate 53,480,193, forward strand.
TTAACCAGAAGAGAAAAAAATCTACCACCTGGATAGCCAGCTCTGCTCCTCCTTCCTTCACCAGGATCCCCAAAGGAATTCTCCAAAGAGACCCCTCAGCTTTTTTTCCAGGATCCCAATGCTGGCAATCTGGTGGTTTACTACTTGCACATTTACATAAAGACTAAATTGAATCATCCTGATTAATATCAGCATCGTTTTCAGGTCTCCGAGGGAGACATAAGCCAATTGTGTATGTTAAACTCATCCTTATTGTCCTCTTTGTCAACTCCTGCTATGTAGCAGTCCCATCAGCTTTCTCCAAAAATGTCACTAAATTGTATTTCCATGTAAGCACTCCTCACCTAATGCTTAAATAATGCCAATTTAGCTGAAGTGGAACACTTAAACACCGAGGGAACTACATGTGAAATGCATGAATGTTAAATGAATAGATTAGCATCATTAAAATGAAGAAAGAATTCCAAATAAGAACACTTTTATGGTATCCTCCCAAAAAAAGAGAACCAAAGAAATGACTTCAACAAATTAAAAGAGGGTTAACTATTTAGGGTCCATCCTCCTCAAGCTCTATCTAACCCCCTTACCACCCACAGACCCTCCACACACATAGGAATATCCCCTGAGTCATTCTCCACAATGAATCCACTTTTATTAATACATGAGGCCTGAAAGAACAGGCACCTTAAAAATCAGTCTGAACTAATAAAGATTAGGAAGCCAGCCCCTCCTCAAAAAAAGGCATGTTAACTTGACCACTAGTTTAATATAAAATAAAATGTATTTCAAAGTCTGAAATCTTGCAGGGATGTTGGAAGGTTCAAATGAAATAATATTTATAAAAGCACATAGTAGATGCTATAGAATGGCTTACTGTCTTCCTCTTCTGCTACAGGACAATAGAATATAGGAGAAAATAGTGTTGGATTTGGAGTCAGAAGACTTGCGTTCAAATCCTTCTTCAGCTACTTACTTGGGCATCAGTTTCCCTTTCTGGACTTCATTTTCCCTATCTGTAAAACAAGGTGATTGGATTAGGTGATCTCTAAGCAAGCTATACTGGTAAATGTTTGACAACCTGAAAAGTGTTCATGAGACTCCCTTTTAAGTTTAATCTGCATTACTGACATTTTTTTCCATCTCTTACTTAAGTCTAATCAACAGAACAATAAATTACACTCTGATCTGTAGCATTTTTAGGTATCTGAGGTATAAATGCTCACTCTGAAAACTTAATAATTGACTCTCCAGCAGGTTAGAGCTGGCTCCAGCATATCCCTGCCTCTAAGGAATCATCCAATGGTTGGGAACCAATCTATGGTGAACAGCTCATTTCATTACTAGTATTTTCACTGACCAAGATGCAACTCTGACTGCTCCCATAGGTCTCACAATTAGAACAATACCCAGAGCACTCCGTCCCAAGAGAACATAGAATGAGACATAGTGTCTTGGTGTCTGATTGAACTGTACAAAACCCCAGAGAACATTCAGATAGGAACCCAGCCCTCCCTGATATCACTCTGCTTACCTCAGCACACCCAGTCAAAGATTGCTCTCCAAATCTCTCTGAAACTTTCACTGCTCTGTTCCACATCCTGCCTCTGCAAAACGATTGGGGCCAGGGGAGGGGGAGGTAGTCTCAAATCACTAGCAACCTCCTGCTGTTGGGACCTCCACAAGATACTCCATGGGTAATTATAACCCCTCTTCAGAGTAGAATTCTTGGCAGGTGTTCTTGCCAGGTGACAACAGGGCTCCTTCCCTTTCCTATGCCACATTGGGATGTGATTGTCCTACATCCCTGCAAGCTGCTGACAGTGCATTTGAATAAAGCTATGCGGTGGACCAGGCAAAGATTCTGCTGCTTACAAACTGGCAGGGGGTAGAAAGAAGAGAGGAATAGAACCTCAAACTTAATGACCTTCAGACCAAGGCATTGAGGTCTTAGACCAAGAGAATACATTCCCCAGACCAAGATAGATTGGTGTAGTGAATAAGGTACTGGATTTGGAGTCAGGAAGACCTAAGTTCAAATCTCATTTCAAGCACTTATTAGCTGTGTGACCATAGGTAAGTCATAACTTCCTTGTGCCTAACTTTACTCAGGTATAAAATGAGAGGGTTGGATGGCCTCAGGGACCCTTTCCAGCTTTAAACCTATGATCCCAGAAAAAAAAGATTGCTTATAAGTACATCTGGAAGAATTGGGGCAAAGAATAAGGAGAAATAGTTCAAAGAAGGGTAAAGCACTAAGATAGGGCCTCTTTTTTTTGAAAAATTAATTTTTTTCCTAATAAAAATCCACCTTCTCTCCCTTTCATGTCCTCCCCACCCCCAATGAGAAAGTAAGAAAAACAAAACTCCTGTTACAAACACATAGTCATGCAAAACAAATTCCCACATTGGTCATGCTCCCCATTCCCACCCCCCCATAAATGTCTCAATCTGTACTCTGAATCCATTACCTATGTCTTGGAGGGGGCAGTAATCATGTGTCATCATGACTGCTCTAGAATTGTCATTGGTCATTGCAATGATCTGGGTTTAATTCAGGGGCTGTAAAACAGTTTTCGTGCCATGGACCCCCTTGGCAATCTGGTGAAGCCCAAAGATCCTTTCTCAGAGTGATGTTTTTAAATGCAGAAACTAAAATGCATAGAACTACAAAGAAAAATGGCTATATTGAAATACATTTATCAGGATATTTAAAACCACAAACAAGTTCATGGACCCTAGGTTCAGAATCCCTGAACAAAGAGGAAACCCAAAAAAGGGGGACAAGTATAACTAAGAAACAAGAGTAGAAGTAAAATTGGCTGTGTAAGGAAAAATACTAAAAAAAAGGGAAATCACAGTCAGGGCAGGAGGAGAAGAGGAAGCAGAAAAATCCTATTAACTGACAAATGTCTTTCTAGGAGGCCTTCGGATAGAAGAGAAAAGTAGAAAATGAACACTAATTATGAAACACTGAACATTCGGAACTTGGAAGTTGTCTCTTCTTGCCCTCTTTTTACAGAAGAGGCCCAGAGAAGGGACTTGACTTGTCTAAGAGACTAGAACTCAAGCCTTGATTCCTTCTTTCCCACTCTTTCCTTTGTAACACACTTTACCCAAATACACTTTTGGAGCAAGCCAGAGCAAAAATAAACTTCTGGAGTTTGAAAAGGATGCTGTGGGAAATCTTGAAAGGATGAATTCAAATCAGACTCCAAAGTTTCTAAGGCTAATCCGCCAGCCAACTTATTGAGATCTCTTGTCACTGCTAATAAGCCTGCAGCAAGCATCCCAGGAACAGTGTGCGCTATTGTACCACGCAGAATGGGATAGTTTAAGGGAAGCAGTTTAACTAACAGCAGTTTGAATTGAAACCAATTTTAATGTCTTTTTTGTTTTCGTCAGACTGTCATAGAAATTACCACAAATGATGTGTTAATTCTCTTCCCTGGTGGGTCTCCAATATGGCAACGGATGAATTTTCATTTGTTTGATCAGAATTAGCAACATTAGTCATTGCAAATAGCCTTTTAATTTCCACTGAGCTGCCAAAGAGAGCAAGGCAAGAGAAGCAAAAATAGAAGCCACACTAAGGGTTTTTTACCCAGGCAGATGTGCTGAACCTAAGTGGCTTCACACCAGATCCCGACAATAGAATTCAGGGAATAGTCTGATAGCAGGTGTATGGGCTGGATTTCAGTTCTGGTATCTGGCTTCCTGCTGACATGATGTATTTGCTCTTCTCATAAGTTAACCATGTACACCCAGGAAAAAGATTATCCCTCGAAGGCCCTGTGGCCTAAATTATAATGGACCAATCATCCAGAACTGATGAGGAAGTGAAGTTTGTCTCTTGCACCCCTACCTATCCCTCTTTAGTGCCACCATCCCCTCCCATTGTCCTCTCCTGGCTTTCCTAATCCCTCCCAAATAATTGTTTTATAGTCTAATCTTATTCTCAGCTGGCTGTCAACTAGCTCTTGCTAAAGTCATAACTGACCAAAGACTTGTTGGCTACTGACAGCTTAAAGTGATCAATTACTTTCCAAGAGAATTTGCCGTGGATTAAGAGATGTTTATTTCTACACAGAGAGTCTTCAAGGCCCAAAAGAATGCAACAATAATAGCCATACGACAGGTGGTGGGGTTGAGACTTTACAAAAGGAGGCTGCCAGCACATAAGGTTTGTTCTGGGCATAGCGGCAGAGGTAGTAGAAGGAGGCCATAGACATATGCATGGGGAAGATATATACATACAATGCTCTCAAGGGAGTGCATAAAATTTTGGCAGGCCCCCTTAAAAAGTTTGCCAATCTCTACTCTAAAGCCACAAAACCCCTGGCAGTGCAGTGTTCCAGGTCCCCAAATCCTAAACAATATGATAGCCCTACCCACTTCATCACAGTGCTGAATTTGGCTATGGCCACCACTTAGAAATGACAACGGATTCACTCATCTTTCTTGATATATTCATAAAGTCACCCTACCCAAACCTAACAGCTAGACTGTATAAATCCTAACTCACAGTTCACCACTTCTTTGATAGAAGCACACACGAGGAAGACAAAGATGAAAATCAAAGAGAAATATCAGAAACACCCTTCTCTGGAGGTGTCCATGCAGGATGGTGGTATATCTGCAGTACAAATAGAAAATGCCTGCAGAGAGAGGACAGTGCTTCTTAAACTGTGGGTCACAGTCTCATGGGGTCGCAAAAAATTTGGCAACAGTAAAAGGTTTCTGAACACATAAGGACCAAAAATTAATTAAAAATCAAACACATAATGAATCCAAGGCATTTCTGGCAGCACTAGCCTGTGTTACATCACGCAACTTCACTGCAGCCTTGGTTCTGAGCACACAGCATGTGCACTTTGCACTGCACATGCCCTCAGGCCACACAGCAATGAGCACTGCTGAAATATGAAAAGGAGACAAGTAGAAAAAATATAAGAAGCCTTGGGTTAGAATGCCTGCTGTATGACAGATTTCAGTACAACACTTGGCTTAAGGAGAGGTTTCCAAACATGTGTAGAAGATAATCCAATGATAGCAACTGACTTGTACTAGCCTTCATACTCAAAGATAATGTTCTTGACTCACTAGACATTTTAAGCAATTTCCCCAGTAGCAAGGGTAGATTAGCAATAAACTGACTACATTCCATTACCAGGTACCTCTTATGACCTGGAATGCATGCAGTTGGGATAGTCTGTAATGTGGGTATGGAATGTAGCCTGTTGTCAAGAGGAACTTGACTGCCCACAAGGTATATATTCTAAGTCAGACCAATATTCATCCAGCCCAGGATTTTGCCTCAGAAAAGTGGCACCAAGCAATGACACAGTAGTTATCCTGAACTACATCATTCCCAAAGGTCAGGGATATATCTTAAAAATCTCTGTCCTCAATCTCTAGACTTTGTTTTTGTTTTGCTTTTTATCAGAATCCTTCATAAAGTCAAACTAGCCTACTTGCGGCATCCCATAAACAATATTCTTTTTTTTTTAATTTTTTTTTTTTTAGGCAATTGGGGTTAAGTGACTTGCCCAGGGTCACACAGCTAGTAAGTGTCAAATGTTTGGTCTGAGGCCAGATTTGAACATAAACAATATTCTATATCCCACTTCCATGCCATAGCACAGGCTATCTCCTATGCCTGAAATGTTCTCTCTCCTCATCTCCACCTCCGAGAACCCCTAACTCCCTTTAAGACCCAGCTCAAACAGCTGGGTAAAGCAGTAGATAGAACACTAGATCTGGAGTCAGGAAGACCTGAGTACAAATTCAGTCTCAGACATTTTTTAGTTGAGTGACCCTAAGCAAGTCAAAAAAAAAAAAAAAACCTCTGTTTGACTCAGTTTCCTCTTTAAATTGGAGGTAATAACAGCACTTATCTCTCAGAGCTATTATGAGGAATAAATAAGATAATATTCACAAAAAGTGTTTAGCACATAATAGGCACTATATAAATGTTTGTTCCTATTTACTTTACTTTCCTCTTCCCTCAAATGCCACTTTCTATACAGACCTTCTCGGATCCCCTCCCTTCTTCTCCAGTTGCTAGTGTTCTCCCCTACCCCCAAATTACTTTGAATTTACATTGTATATATTTCATATTTCCATATCTGTATACCTACTATATTCCCCCAATAGAATATAAGTAAGCTCTCTGAAAGCAGGGAATATTTCATTTTTGTCTTGGTATCCCCAAGGCCTAAGATAATACCTTGCACAAAGTTGGCACTTAATAAATGCTCATTTAATTGAATTGAACTGAACTGAATCACATTGAACATACTTCAATTTCTGTTTGTATGACTTCTTGGGCTAATATGATTCATAAACTTGCCACCTATAGTAAAAATGACATGATTTTCTAACTGTATTAAAACTGCTTTCTTCTATCTTCAGTTGAGAAGAGAAAGATACCTAGTGTGAATACTCTGGGATTTAGGGAACAAGTCTGTGTTGTCCCAATCTGCAGCCTTCAAGATTTTATAAATTTTCATCATACTCAGCCTGTCTGTCCCTAATACAGAGCCCTCATCTTTTCAGTCTGCCCTTCACTCTGATGACTGAAATTGCTCTTCTCTAGATCCTACCAAAGCTATAGTATGTCTTTCACGGGGTATGATGAACAGGACTACTTGTAATCTGCCAGATGTAGGTGCTCCTATAGAAATCAGAGTCACAACCTTAGCTTTATAAGCACTAGGGTCTAAATGAGCTACCCTAAGTATCCATATGATAGAAGGGAATTGGAGGTAGGTCTAGGAAGAGAAACAGAAAGGGATTCCAATCAAATATGGTGAAGTAGCAGGAAGAAGTATAATGAAGCACTCCTTCACAAGTCCTTTGCAAAGATCAAGAAACCTAGTGTTGATAAAGAAATTTTTTTAAAAAATTCAGAGTGAGTCATTGTTTCATCCCAGGTAGATCAGCATAGGGAAAGTCTATGAACACTGGGGATTGGTATCCACGAGTATACCACACAAAGCTATCTGGCTTGAGTCTAAATAAAGGCAGTGGCTATGCAACTGGACAAGAAGAAGTACCAGACCCACATAGAAGGATCTGATTTTGTGCAGGGAGCAGGAAGAGGTGTTAATTGGCAACACTCTCACTCACTACCTATTTCTAGGTCACACAAATCCAGTGTAGACTAAGGAAGGAAACTATTCCTAGGGGTGGCGGTCCAGGGTGATAAGTGGCGATGGGCCCTAGGCTGTAAACACAGAAATAAGCAGCAGCTGTTTATTTCTGATCCCAGGAGCAGGGCAGAGTATCTGTTCTAGACCCCAGCCAGATCTGAAGCCTGTGATGTAATAACTGGGGCAAGAATGACAGACCAAAAGAGAACTTGCAGTTCTCACTCTGAACTTGCAGGGCTTTCTAGATGGCTAAACAGTAGTCTACTGTACACCAACTAGGAGAAAGCCTATAGGTGTGTTGCTCAGAGCCAAACACAAGTCAGGAACTTGCAGAACTCATAAGAAGAGGTTAACAAAGTCTTCACCCTCAAACTGCTTTGGGAACACTGAAAGCGTGTAGGTCCACAGCCTGAACTGTCCCTGAGATCCTAGAAGAAAAACACATTCAATAACCCCAAAAAGTAGCAACAGAACCAAAGAGGATACAAACATAGCCTAAACATTCCCTCCAAAATGCATAGAGCCTGGACCTAATATAAAATCTGAAGTCAGGAAACAGGCTGGAAGAATGAACATACTTATGCAAAGATCAAAGTCAGTCAATCCCAGCCCCAGTCAAAATCTGTCCATAGCTCTCTGTTGTCCAAACTCCTCAACTATGATCCAGTTTCCTCAGCTTTCTATTAAAGGGATTTGCAATCTGACATTAGCCTACCTTTTCAGCTATATCCTACATACCCTACAATCCTGCCAAACTAGACTTCTCACTTTCTTGTGCTTTGATGCCTTTATCTTTGTTTATGCTATTCTATGTACCTGGAATGCCCCTCTAACCATCTATTAACCTTTTGAAATATTGTCCAGTGCTTAAGACTTAACTCTAATGCCACTCTAACTTACCCATTCACAAATAACCTTTCCTTCCTCAGAAGACATATAGTACTTTGTATCTCTCTTATGCTTATGCTACAATCTTAATCATTATTTGTATGTCTAACCTACCCTCTCCATTTCTTGCATGGTAACAATAAACTATATGAGGGCAGGGACTATGTTTTACTTAATCTTCATATCTTCTTAAGCATTAAACATAGTGCCTTGCTCTCTTTTTAACATATTTCATTGATGTAGAGAACTCTAGGTGATAAAAATCCCTCTACCAATGCAAATCAACAACTGCTTTACAACTTAGAGACTTGCTATGAACACTTAAAGACTTCGAGACTTGCCTAGAATCACACAGCCAGTACATCTCAAGTTGAGACTTGAACTCAAGTATTCTTGACTCCCAGGCCAGCTCTCTATCCACTAGCCACGCTGCCTAGCCACACACATAGCCAACTCTGAATATAATATATGTGTGTGTGTTTTTAATTGAATGGAATGGAATCTAGTTAAAGTGAGGGAACATTGGCACAGTGCACTGGACAAGAAGTTGGATGAGCTGAACTTGTATCTCAGCTTTGCTATCAACCAGCTGTGTCACCTTAAAAATGTCACTTAGCCTCTTAGAGCCTCACTTTCTATATTTATAAAATACAGCTATTGATTCCCTGCACACTTCACTAGATCATTTGTAACATCAAATAAGATAACAGATGGGAAAGTATTTTGTAATGATAAAGTGTTCTGCAGGTATATTATTATTGTTATTGCTACTTAAACTCAGGTTGAACTTGAAAAATTTGTGACTGGCTCAAACTTCATAACTCTAACTCCCTCAAGCTAAAATCATTAAACACACAAAACATCTTTCAAAACACTATTCAATCCAACTAAAATCCACCATATTCAAGAAATCCTAAGTTCAAATGGGAGCTAAATGAGCATTCATAAAACATTTTAAAAGTATCTCTTGTGAGCATCCTACCAGGCACTGGGGTAAATAGAAAATTTAGATAAGAAACAGATCCCTCTTTCATGAAACTTATACTCTAGTAGGGTGATAAGACACAAATAAAGGCAGAACATTTAGTTCATTAGAGGAATATAAAACAAAGTATTATGTAAAAACCAAGAGGGAAGATCTTGGTATTTAATATAAGTTCTTATTTATTACAAGTAATTACAGATAAGCTATCTTCATGACAGACTATGTACCCAGAGGGTAGAGGAGAACTCAGGAGAGTTTTGCTTCTTTTCATAGCCAGTCTTTCAAGTTCTTTCAGGTCCCTCAGCTATAGGCAAAACCTGAGTAACTGGACTGTTCGGGGAACAGGAACTGAGCGTTAATGAAGTTCTCTCATTAACTTAACCTTTTATCTCAACTCATGGGACTAAAGATCATTTTAAAAATATCCTAGTCCATTTTCGTGACTTAGTAAGTAGAGTTTAGTAAATGGAATTGGAACTTTCTTCTCTAATTGAAGGTCTGCAGTGAAATGGGGTGGAGAGGGAGGGAAGCGACAGAATCATCCCCTTGAAAGTCAGATCTCATTGCTTAGTGGATCATGGGCTCGTAGATTTAGAGCTGGAAGTGATCATAGCAGTCCGAGTCCAAGTCCATCATTTTACAGATGAAGAAATATTCAAAACGAACAGGGCTAATGCTGCTTCAGAAATGTGCCATGGGGAAGCGGGGCAGGAGGGATTGATTGGGAGAGAATGAGCTATGAAGCTTGAATATGGGAAAAATTATTGGAAGGTAGCCATAGAATTCAAGATCTATGACAGAGATCAACTTTATCATCTTGTGGGGCCAAACAAAACTCTATGGATCCACTGTCATGCTTAGACTTGGAGAAGGAGAAAAAAATAGGAGTGGAGGAAGAAGCTTAGGAGAAAAGAGAGAGAGAGAAAAAAAAAGTTGTCTAGAATGAACATTCCCTCAAATTACATCAATAGGTGCCTGCCTCAGGTGTCATTCAGTGACAATGCCCAGACTATAGATTCCCCTTCTCTGAGTCATCGGGAGATAGTCTGCTGCTCAGATTAGAATGAAATTCAAGATGTTAGTGGATCGTTAGAGCTGTCTGTAGTATACACCTGTAGTTTATCTCTATTCAGTATTCCTGAGGAAATCAATCAAGAAGCCTTTTTTGATTGACTGCACAGCCAGAACTGGCAGGACTCATTCAGAAGGTACTGGCCAATCAAAGCCTTGGTCCGTTTTCTTTGGATGACTTCTTTCAGTTTTCCACATATTTTGAGAGAAGAGAGGCAATGATATAAAGGAAGAAGCCTTACCCATCTGAGAAAGTGGCTCATGAGTATAAGCTTTGGTGTGTTTCTTCTTTAGTTTTAGATGACAGAGTATGGAGATGACTATGACCCTTTGAGTTTTGAGAAGTCCAGGAGTTGAATCCATGCCAGGGTTGGCTGTGACCTGTGCCAGCTTCGAGGCCCTGAGGAGCAAGAAGGAACCTTTGGGACACAGCCAAGAGGTAACTAAGATAAGAGTTCATCCAGCAGTGATGCTGCTTTGGGATGTGGGATTAATGATATGTAGAAATTGTTAAGTCTGAGGCTACTCTTCCCAGAGACTGAGTTATTATAGGGGAGTGTGTGCCCCAGATGTCTTTTTAAGAACATCTGACTCCATTTTCCTGATTAATAAGTTGAGTTTAGGAAATGAAATTGGAACTTTTTATGCTAATTAAAGGTTTTTCTGTAGCAAAATGGTGGGGGTAGGTGGCATAGTCAATCCTTTGAAAGTCAGATCTCATTGGACAGTGGACCATAGCTTATAGATTTAGAGCTGAAAGTGACCCCAGTGGTTAGTGACAAATATTGGAGGAAAATGTTTGTACTCTCACTATATCTTCAAAGTAGATATCTCTTTGTAAAAGCTAATTGATATTAATTGGTTAAATGGAACTGAGGTGCTAGTCACTGGTGGCTAACAGTAGGAGAACTATACCAGAATGAGGGCTTAAGTCATTTAATTAGGGAAGAAACATCTTAACCCCTCAGGGGGCACCCATAGGTTCTGATGGGGCAATGTAACCACCCTCACTCATCCTGGAAGTGAGGACAGAGTATTTGCTAAATATAAAAAATAAATGCTAGGTCATTTGAGGTGGGTAAGGAAGCATTATCAACTGGAGTGGGGGGGATGCCAGGAAAGTTTAATTTAGAGAGTAGATCTTTAGCAGAGTTTTGAAAGAAACAAAGAATTCTAAGACATAGGAGTGAGGTGGGAGTGCAAGAAGATGAGAACACAGGAATATGGAAGTGAATTCCAGAAACTGGACACTGTCATGCAAAGGTTTATGTGTGAGAAATAGCAAGAAGGTCAATATGGCTGGGACATAGAGTGTGGGAATGGGAGTAATGTATAATAATCTTGGAAAGGTAGTCTAGGAAGGGTTTTCAAAGCTAAACAGTTCTTTTTTGTATTGTTTTTTCTCTTACTTTTTTATTTTCATGTAAAAAAATTTAACATTCTTTTTTTTTAATTTTGAATCTCAAAAAATAGAGGTTCTTAAATTTGATACTAGAGCTAATAAGGGACCATTGTACTTTTTCAAGAAGAATAGATAGCATAACAACAATATTGTAAGATGATCAGCTATGGATGACAGCTATTCTCAGCAATATAACATTCCAAGACAACTCTGAAGGACTTATGATGAAAAATGCTATCCATCCCCACAGAGAGAACTGATGGTGTCTGAATACAGATTGAAGCATACTTTTTTTTACTTTATTTTTCTATGTTCTTTTATGTTTTCTTTCACAACATGACTATTATGGATATGTTTAGTATGACTATACATGTATAACTTATATCTAATTGCTTGCCTTCTCAATGGGGGGGGAGGGAATAAGGGAGAGAATTTGGAACACATAGTTTTAAAAACGAATGTTAAAAATGGTTTTTACATGTAACTGGGGAAAATAAAATACTAAATTAAAAAGAAGAAGAAGAGATGGCCATACCTACATTTTTGGAAAAATAACTTTGGCTGCTATATAGAATGTGTGAATTGGAAAGCCAAGGAGTTTTCCTCCATGCTTTCCCCAGTTGTAAACAGAGCTTGTGTTTGGACTGAAGGAGATGCAGCACTGAGAGGATAGCATCCCACAGACTCCCAAGTTCATCAGAGTTCCATTTTTAAACTCATTATAAAACCTGGTATACCACAGAGTGCATAACTGTCCAATGCACAAGTGTTTTAATTAACGAGGTAAATAGGACAGGAATTACTAGCCTTGTTTCACAGAGGAAGGAACTGAGGTCCCAAGAAGTTAAAGTACAATAATAGTAAAGCTTCACTATTTGGACAAACTTCTTGGATATCCAGGCCAGCCCTGTCCTTTCTGCCCAGCTAAAGTTTAATTGTCCTGACCCACCTCTTTCCAAGTCTCCTTTTTGTGTTTTCTTCCCTCATTAGAATGTAGTTTCTTTGAGAACAGGAACTATCTTGCTTGTATTTGTATCATCATGGCTTAACACAGTACCTAGCATGTAGTAAACTCTTAGTAAATTCCTTGTCTACTTATCTATCACCTGTCTATCTACATATATACATATATGTGTGTCAATGTGTGTAAATGTCGTTTCCTCCAACATGAGATAAAATTTGTAAAGTACTTAGTAAGATGTGGGGCATATAATAGGCACAAAATAAATGCTTATCCCCTTCCTATCTTACTTGTTTCCTCTTCCCCCAAGTAGAATATAAGCTACTTCAGGGTAAGGACTGTTTCACTGCTGCCTTTGTATCTCCAGAGCCTGGCACAAAATAGATCTTTAATAAATGCTGTTAATTGATGATAATGATGATGATGATGATGATATTAATAACAAGAAGAAAAAGCTTTATATGGGGCTTTAAGGTTTGCAAAGTGCTTTCTATGTATTATCTGATTTGAGCTTCACAACAACTTTGTGGGGTAGGTGCCATTATGTTCTCCATTTTACAGAGAAGGAAACAGGATCTAAGGGGTGTGAAGTGACAGGTGACACTAAGTGTCTAAGGAAGTGATTGAATTCAGGTCTTCTGGACTCCAATTGTCTGATTGGGCTTTAAAGCTTACAACTGGATTTTCTTACAATAATCCTATGAGGGAAGATTGTGGAAGGGCCATGGAGAGCTTTCTGCTAAAGGTTAATGGAGGTGCATCTCAGTAGGAGAGAAATGTGGGGACTTTAGCCTAGATTTGGGTCTCCTGAGCAGTGTGGTGACTTTGTAAGCCCTTGGGGGAGGCAAGGGGAGAAACTCCAGAAAACAAAATCAAGGGGAACCAACAAGAGGCCCAGGCTTTCTGTTGTTATTTATATACAAGAGAGGATGTGGCTGTAAATCACTTCCCCATAAATAGATTCAGATGCCTGTAAGTCACTTCAGAGTGACCTTGGCAAAGGGGAAAGGGTGTGGGGAAAGGGGGGAGGGGAGAGAGAGAGAGAGAGGGAGGGAGGGAGAGAGAGAGAAAGAGAGGAAAGGAGAGGACAGGAGAGGAGAGAGACAGAGACAGAGACAGAGAGAGAATCCACCCTAGGGCTGGACAAGACCCCCTTTGGCATGAATTACAATAGTTCAGCATCCTTGCTAATGAGGCAGCAAAAACTGGTAGCAAGGAAATGTGGTCCACTTCATTACTAAGTTTCCCTGGAAGGTCATAGTATATTGAGCTGGAAAGGGCTTTCTAGTTCATTTAGTCCAAGGCCCTCATTTCCAAGTGATAAAATAGACCCACAGATAAAGTTGTTTGCTCGAGGTCTCATAGCTAGTTAATACTGTAGCTAAGATAAGAACCCAAGGGCAGGTAGGTGGAACAGTGGATAGACTGCCAGGCTTGGAGTCAGAAAGACTCATCTGTCTGAGTTCAAATAGGCCTCAGACATTTACTAGCTGTGTGACCCTGGGCAAGTCACTTAACCTTGTTTGTCTCAGTTTTTTCATCTGTAAAAAGAGCTGGAGAAGGAAATGCCAAACCATTCCAGTGTCTTTACCAAGAAAACCTCAAATGAGGTCATGAAGAATTGGACACGACTGAAAGATAAGAACCCGTGTCACCTCTGAAACTCTTTCCGCTACTGTAACACTGACTGACACGATTGGAGTCATCAGTCATTGACATCCTCAATTAACCTGAGTTAATTAGAACTTTTTGAGGTCACATTTAGCTGAGAGCCTGGGCCTGGGCCCACATAGAAGGGATAAATTTTGAAAGGAAGGAGGGGAGGGATGGAGGCCCAGAGGCGCACTGCCCAGGTAGTGCAGGCCTAGATAGGGTCAATATGAAGACACTGAGCATGATGAAGAGAAAGTTGACTGAAAGCAAACTTTGCCTACTTGCCTCCTCTACCTGAGGCAGGGAAAGACTGAAAAGTTGAGGGAAATAAGGAGACAGTGGTCCTACAATAGCCAGCAGGAAGACCCCTTGTATCATCAAAGAATCATAGATTTAGAACTGGAAGGGAGCCTGGAAGTCCCATCAAAACTCTTCATTTTACAGTGAAGGAAACTGAAGCCAAGAGAGATTCAATAAATTCTCTAGGTTCACCCGGCTCAGTAACAAGGCAAAAAAAAATTATTTACATGGCTAGTAAGTTATTGAGGCAGGATTTGAACTCAGTTTTCCTGAGTCCAATTCTAGTGCTCTCTCCACTGTACTAGAGCCATCTCTAGTATATGTTCAACAAGCAGTGATTGAGAGTTCCTGGGGCATATTAAGTGGCCATAAGGGAAACCTATATAAGGTGAGAACACAAGCATTCTGACTTTCTGATTTCTCTTCAGTCAAGAAAGAGAGCCTCAATCAATCAGCAAACATTTATTCAATGCCTACTATGTGCCAGTCATCAAACTAAGCACTGAAGATACAAAGATGAAAATTAAATAGAAGCTTCAGCTAGAAGCTGTGGGGATTAGGAAATGCTTCTTGTTGAAGGTACTTGAGCTGAGCTTTGTCAGAATATCAAGAACCTAGCTGCATGACCCTGGAAGATAAGAACTCATGTCACCTCTGAAACATGACTTCCCTAAGCCACACTGCAAGTGAATGAAGAATAAGGGGTCTGACCCTATGGAACAAGTAGGTATGAGTGCTCCTTTTGGAGGGGCACTCACTCTTCTTATTCACTAAGTATCAATATAACAACCTGGAAATATCATTAACTAAATGGCATAGTGGTGGTAGAGAGTCTATAAGCTCCTGGGGAGTTGGGTTGGTCTCACACACTTAGCCCAAAGAAAATGACCCATGTTCCCAACAAGCACCACAATCCTTAATAGCAAAGTCCTTGTTCCATAAACCCAAAAGCCTATCTGGCTTATGTCTGCCTGCTAGATCCCAGTGGTTAAAAACCCTAGCAAGAGCTGAGCAAAAAGAGTACAACACAGAATGAGGATGCAATGAGAAGAGTCCAAAATTGAAATCACGTAGGATTTCCATTATAAAACCTGTCAGAAGAATAAGTAAATAAACACTCTGTAATTTTCTATTCTGGAAAACCTAACTCAGAGAATCTGAATGCCTCATCAGTTCTCAGTGACAGGCATGTTTTCTTTTCCCCTGGTCTTAACAGAACAGATCATAGGCTCTAGATGGTTGGGCTATGTCCCTCTTCTTTCTGGGCTAGAGAATAGGACCAGAGGAAGCAATAGTCATTCTGAAATAAGCAACCATCATTCCATTCATTCCCCAGGATATTTTCCTTTATAAAAATTCACTGCCAACAAAAGACCCCAAGACATCAGTTTAGACTAATGTGGTCAGCAAGATCATTTCCTATAGTCATCCTTGGGCATCTAAATTACTGGACTGAGGAGGTGGGAAAAGGACTAAGCCATTGGTCTGAGATTCACCGACAAAATGAAGCCACATCCATCCAGAAATACAAAGGCTAAGGGGAAATTTACTGAATTCAATAAAACTATGAAGGGTACAGAACAGATAAACACAGATGTTCATCAACGTCTCTAACTACTTAGATCAGGGAGTGCCCTGTGAAGCCTGAAGACAGCAGTGTTACGTCAAATAAAGGAAAGCCCAACTTTACATGAGGAAAACAGAATTTGGCCAAAGTCACAAAGATTATTAGTGACAAAACTGAGACTAGAACCTCTTGATGAGGATCCTGATTACTTGAGCTATTATTAAGTGACCATCCAATTTCGTAGTTTGATTTGAGGAGCTCTGAGAAGCCTTGGCTCCTCACCCAGCTCCACAGAACAACTCCCTCTCCCCCAAACAAAAGGTACCTGCCACTAAAAATGTTTTACTAATTCATACTTTGGGGTCTTTAAGGTTTGGGAGGAATAGTTTAGAAAATGCAAATACCATTGGGATATATAAAGCCATTACCCTTTGGCAATAGGTTAATTGATGCCCAAATGAAAGTAAGACCCTATGGGAGTGGAACATGGAATAGAACCCTAGAGAAGATGGGAAGAGACAGGAATAGGAAAGGGGGAAGTGAGAAGTGCCAAAGGGAAACTTCATGGAAATTACTGAACAAGTAATTCCATGTACATGTTCATGTGCATGTTCAAGGTCATGAACATATTAGAATATGGTCATGAGGAACAATGAATATGAGGAATTCAGAGAAACGTAGGAATGGATGCACATGTGAATGAGAATACTAATAGGAATCCATTAGATTGTAAGCTTCTTGAGGGTAGTGACTATCTTTAACCTCATTTTGTATCCCCACAATCTAGCAGAGTGCCTGGTACATAATAAGCAGTTAATAAATGTTTACTGATTTATTTATTTATTGATGTGATAGTAATAATAATAACTAACATTTATGTAGTGCTTTAAAGATTGGATACTTCTTTACATTTATTATTTCATTTGGGCTTCATAATAATCATGTTAGGCAGGTATCATAGGTATTATTATCCCAATTTTGCAGATAAAGAAAATGAGGCTCAGAGAGGTAGGTGATTTGCCCATGGATTACATATCTAGTAGGTGCCAGAGGCAGGATTTAAATCCAGAATTTCATTAGATATACTGCTTCTCTTTTGATGCAGAGTGCCAAAAAGACAACCTAGTGAACAACATAAGAAATGACCACCGTAACACAAATGAAGATGACGCTAAAACTAAAACAAAACAAAACAGAATTCAATCAAATGCAAAGAACAGTATTGTTACTGGAGGAGTGCTGGTGGATGCACTTCCTTTCCCTCCTGAGAGGGGTAGTAGACTACAGTTACAGAATGTTATACATTCTGTCAATCAGAGTCATGGAATTAGTTGGTTCTGCTTAAATGTTGGGGTTTATTTAAAAAGTTTCTTGATATTGAAAACCAAATGTACCAATAAAAAGATATTTTTCACCATTTGGTCTATTGCTGGCCCTTTCTCTAAAATAGGTTGTATTACAGCTTCACATGCGTAATCGATATCATAGCACTTGCCTTCTCAAGAGGTGGGGGAAGGGAAGGAGAGAATTTAGAACTCAAAATTCTAAAAAAAAATTATATTACCTTTTTTAATGTAATGGGGGGTGCAGCTAGGTTGTGCAGTGGATAGAGTACCAGTCCTAGAGTTAGGAGGACCTGAATTCAAATCTGACCTCAGACATTTACTAGTTGTGTGACCCTGGGCAAGTCACTTAATCCCAATTGCCTTCCCCAAAATAAATTAATAAATAAACGTAATTGAGAAATATTTAATGAAATAAAAGAAAACATATTTTAAAACAAGTAAAATCACTATCAAAAAAAAAAAAAGACAGGTTGTCCTAAACCTTCCTAAGGGCATCTTCCCATTGGATCTTCAGCTAGACAGAGATACCTGCAAAACTTTAGAGTCTGAGGAGGCAAGGCCACTCAAATGAGGAAGGAACAATGACCCAGCTCAAGTGCCCATCCCAGAAGGCCTTTAGAAAGATGAGTAACAGCTGAGCTGTTCTTGCTTGCTGGGCTGAGGAAGATAGCATACTTACAGCTACCTCCATATCGTTCATTTGATATGTACAGTAGCCAGCAATTCCAGTTACTATTAATATGTAGCTCTAGCTATATGACTATTAATTAAAGTGTACACAGAGAGAAAAGAGGCAGAATTTTTTTTTTAGAATCTCCCAAATGCTGAGGAATTAAAGCAAACTCAGACTTCTTAATTTGTTCTTCGAGGTTTTTGCCTTTCCAAGGGATGATAAGAACATATACACCAAAATTCAAACAGATGTCTCTTGCCTCCTGAGCTTTGTTTCACCTCCTTTTGTGGTATGTATGGAAATTTCTGAGAGTTCTAATATATAATTAGAAGACTAGGAGAAGTGGGAGCCCCCCTTTATGTAAATCCTCCTCCCCATTCAAGGCCTAGCTCTCTTCCAGGAAGTCGATGAGGATAGAATTGATAAACAGGAAGCAAGAGGAGCCTTAGGCTAATGCACAGGTGGCAACGATGAAGGAAGTGAAAATATGTGATCCTACCGATAGGGTGAGCCCTACACCTTGGTGAAAAAGGCAGTAACCTACATAGTAGGAGAGTGGAAACACTATATCCTCTCATTGCACTCCCATCTACACACAGACAAGTCTTCTACCTCCCTACATCCCTGGCCCATACCACTTTTTACCATGAAGTCAAAGGAGTGACTCTAATGGTAGCATTGTAGATGGCGAGCTCTTTGAGAGGAGGAATTGATTGTCTTTTGCCCTTCTTTGAATCCCCTGATATGGGGCTTGGCATATAGTAGGCACTTAATAAATGTTTGTTAACTGACTGACTAACAAGTTCAAGCTCATATCAGGCAACTAGTTGGAGGAGATATTTTTGGACAAAAGAATTTTCTGTGTTCTACCTATGTGTGAGGGACCACCAGCACCAGGGAAAAGGCCCCAGCCATATTCTTCATATTTCTAGCCTATTGAGATGAGTCCCTAATTCCTCTCGCTATTCACCCACATACAGAGCTGACTACCCAGCTGAAAACACCCTGTCTGAGCCAAATCCCATTTGCCATTGACATTGGCCAATAAGTAACACCCAGCACCTGTGTTTTTCATTTTTTTCTATTCTTCTAAATTTAATGTTCTTTGGCTTGGAATCCGAGATCCTCTCCTGTCCAAAGAACCCAGAATAATTAGTGGGGAGAGTTAGCCCTCTCTCAGCTGCTAGCCCCACTCACAGCAGATGTTGGTGTGCCTTAAACAATGCCAATTTTCTAGCAGGGAGCACTCCCACTCGCTGCCCAGAATGTCTCCCTACCAGTCCCACCTGGAATGGCCTCCCTCTTCCTCTCAGCCTAGACTAAAGAGGATTCTCTTTCTTCAAGGGCCAGATCAAGACCCACCTTTCCCAGGAAGCCTTCTGCTGTATAAGCTCCTGGAGGGCAAGAACCATGCCCTGTGCTTCTTTGTGTCCCAAATAGTGCCTTACGCCTCTTAAATGAATTTGAACTTCAGCTAAAATTGATCTCTTGCTTTCCTGGTCAACCATAGCAATTACTATCTGTAGCAATCATTTTATCACTTAATTATAGTAAGTTTAGCACTTGACTATATACAATTGAATCTTGTATCAGCTATGACTGTAAACTCTTTCAGGGCAGATCCTATATACATCTCCTGTATGTATACTCACCTAGAGTTTGGCACAGCGCTGAGCACATGGTAGGTATTCAGTAAGGATTCATGGGAACAGAACAGAAATTTTTAAATGTGGATTATTTCCCCTAATTCATAGACTGTTAGAGGTCTTAAAAATCATTCAATTGACCCCTTCATTTTACAATAATGAAGAAATGCTAGCCTGGATAGGCAAAGTGGCTTGTTTAAAGTAATAAATAGGATCATAGAATTGGATCCAGATGGGACCTTAAAAGCCGGAGGCCAACTCTATCATTTATAGATGAAGAAACAGGAGTTAAGTGACTTTCCTAGGGTCACACAGTGACCTAAGTGTCTAAGGCAGGGTTTGAACTCAGATCTTCCTAACTCCAAGTCCAAACTACTACAAGAGTGATTAGTGGCAGAGCCAGAGCTAGAACCCAAACCTCCTGACTTCCAATCCAGTGCTCTTTCTAGTATACTACATTAAGTGGTTTTTTTTTTAAATAGGCAAAAATAACTCTACTGAACCACAAATGTGGAGTTGCTTTCCCAATAATGAGGATGAATTGCACTGAGGCATCCATACTCCTTCGCCTGGTCTCCTCTACCATCTTGTGGTCAATCTCAGCTTATAATTCACAATTAAATTCAATTCAACAAATATTTACTATATGCAAAGGAGGTAGCTGCGTGGCCTAGTGGATAGAGCACCAGCCCTGGAGTCAGGAGGACCTGATTTCAAATCCAGCCTCAGACACTTATTAGCTGTATGACCCTGGGCAAGTCACTTAACCCCTTTAAAAAAAAAAAGTCAGATATAACTGAAACAACTGAACATGATATACTTGTTTAATAAGTATTTGTTGTTGTCAACAGCCTTTGATTTAAGATCCCCAGAAATTGAGAACCAAGTATTTCCCATAGCAGCCTTTTCCATTTTTTGGATGGTTCTGGTTGTTGGAAAGTTTGCCCTGATTCAAATATTCTTTTTTTGTATTTTTGTAAATTTGTTATTCATTTTAAACTTAAATATAAAATAATGAAAGGGAAAAAAGAACATTTCCATGTACATAGCAGAACATAAGAGGATTCAATATAAAACAATAAATTTCCATTTGAAGAAAACCTACATAATAAATACTACACATTGTTTTGAAAGCTACCCAGCTTTGCTTCCTTCCAGGTTTTCTTTTCTTCTCTGCTGTGCACTTTTTACTTTATTTTTTTCCCTCCCTCTCCCCCCACCCCTGCCCTAAAGAAACCTACAATTAAATACAGATATAAATATAGGTATCTATAAACATACACACATATACACATATGTGTAAGACCATACCATGTTTATTTCCACATGTCATCTCTTTATCTGAAGGTGGATAGCATCTTCTTTCATAGGTCCCAGTCTTTCCACGTTCTTCTGAATCAATCAGTTCGTCATTTCCTACACCACGGCAGTATTCTAACACAATCACATCCTATCTGATAGATTGTCTATGAAAGTTTTTTCCCAATTTTCTACATTCCTTCTATTCTTTACTGCATTGGTTTTATTTGATTCAAATAATCTATTGGATCTGTGATCTCATCAGTTGAGGAGTTTTCTCCAATAATAAAGCTCACTGCCCATAATATAAAACTCTTGATCATATCCTCCCAAAAGGTTACCATAGGAGGTCCACCCAACATGTTAGAGATCTTCCTTGATTTCTCCCAACATCTTATAAGAGGGTATCAGTGGAGAACTCTGGCAGTCCACCTGTCATCCCTTGCTCTTGCTACAAAACTGACCTATTACTTATTTCTTTCACACAATTTTTTGATGACATCCCTTTCTCCTGTTCCTTGGAGTTCTTTCTTGGTCACATGTTGCAGCCTGCTCATAATCACCATGTGCTTTTCCATTACTGCCTGTGTGATTCTCATCTCTACCTCTTCAGAGATAGTAGTGTTCCAAGCCTCCCTGCTTTACAGCAACACTGGCCAAATGTTTATATTGAAAAGATGGGCCTTTGCTGTTAAGATAAGCTTGGGATCAGCAAAGGTGCTTTGCAATTTCCCAAAAGCAATACAACCCACTCTCTTCTTCCTCTTCAGATCTGGACTCAGCTCGTTATCAATCTGTATTGCCCATCCCAGTTATACTGTTGGACAAGCTCTATAGGTTGAACATTCGGATGCATGCTGAAAGTGCACATTCACAGCCATTCTTGGAGGAATCAACTCTCTTCCAGGGAGCTCTGCAATGTCCTGGGGTTTGATGTAACCGACGCTGTGTCATCTGCAAGGATAAGTGTCTGGAAGACCTCACCATCCACAAGCCTTCTTGAAGCTAAATTTTCTGCCAGATCCCCTCCATCACAGTGGGGAAGACTGTGTTTGACATCAAACCTAAAGTTGTCCATCCGCAACTTCTACCTATTGCTCAACTGAACCCTGGAGCTAAGCAGGACAAGTCTAATAATCCCTCTTCCTTGTGACAGCCTTTGAAGTGCCTGAAGATGATTATCATAATGCTTCCACTGTCCTCTCCTCAGGTCTACTCTTCTCTGGGTTAAACTCTTCCAAACAACACTGCTATGGCATAATCTCCAGGCCATTCACCCTCCTCTACACTCTCATCTGTATGTACTCAAGGTTATCAGCACCCTCCCATTATCATGTGTAATAATACCTGTTCCTTCCTCAATTCCATTTGATCTGCAAATAACATATTCCCACCAAAGCTCTAATGAAAACAGTAGCCTTTTCACTGTCTCAGCAGCTCCTGTTCTTTCTTGTCCCCACCATCCCCCACACCTACCTCAGCATCATTACTCTCTAAAGCTGCTTCTGCTCACCCTCCAACTTCCCTCATCACCTGAGGCCTTCTCACTCTGGAATATTCCTTCCACTATTCTAGCTCCCTTCCCCCATTGGCCCTTTCTGTGGGCCTCCATTTTGGGGATAGGCATAGGCCAGCCATATTTCATTCCCTCCAAACTGCTTCTGGCCCTATGGACTAGCCACCTTGCTTCTACATGGGTTCTTCCCTCGGACAGCACCCTCCTACCCCGGCACTTTTCAGCTGCCTTTTATGCATTTGCTCCCCCAGTAGAATATAAGCTCCTAGAGGAACAGGGACTTTCTTTTTGCTTGTATTTATATGCCCAGAGATTAGCATAGTGTCTGGCACATAGTAACTGCTTCATAAATGTTTGATTGCCTAAGGCAGAGGTTCTTATCCTGGGGCCTACAGACCCCTCCCCAAGAGGTTGGTTAACAGATATTTAGAAGGCCGTAAACTTGGATGTGGAAAAAAATTACATCTTTACCAGCCTCTAACTGAAATTTGGGCTGCTAGGTGGTGCAGTGGTTAGAGTACAGGGGATAGAGTCAGAAAGACTCCTCCTTTTGAGTTTAAATCTGGCCTTACATACTAACTGTGTGATCTTGGGCAAGTCATTTAACCCTGTTTGCCTCAGTTTCCTCATCTGTAAAATGAGCTGAAGAAGGTAATGACAGACCACTCCAGTATCTTTGTCAAGAAAACCCCACATGGGGTCACAAAGAGTCAAACATGACTTTTTTTTTTAATGCAAGGGCAATTGGGGTTAAGTGTCAAGTGTCTGAGGCTGGATTTGAATGCAGGTCCTCCTGACTCCAAGGCCAGTGCTCTATCTATTTTGTCACCTACCCCCATTTTTTTTTTTTAGCTTTTACAAAGGAATATTTACTCCAAAGGTATAGAAAGAACAAAAACTGAAATTTATCATTTCCTTCCACTAATTACAAATGTTATTATAAGAAGGGGTCCATAAGTTTTACCACACTGCCAAAAGGGATCCATGACACACAAAAGATTAAGAACCCCTGCTTTCAGGAAACAGTCACCTCAATACAGTGGCAGGTGAAGAAAGAGACAAAAAGGTTATTAAGAACCCAGAAAAATACAGAGATACAAAAACATAGTCCTGAATGTAAGGTACGTACACACAGATCTTCACACAAAGAAAAAGTCATGCCAAGTTCTTACCCACAGATAAATTCTCATGAAATAACACCCCAACAGCATGGCCTTTTCAAATATGATCAATAAAGATTTTTAAGACTGTTATATTTTCACTACTATTTCCCACCTGACTGCACCACTTTGGGACTTCTCTCCACCATGTTCCATGAAGCTCATCTTTGTGAAATCCTCATCATCCTACAAGAGCCTGTGATGAGTGAAAAATCCAGAAGCAGAGTTTCTGGGTAATTAATAACCAATTTATCAATTAGGCTAGCCAGCAACCAATAAATTGATAGTCAGTGGTTTCTCTCAGTAACTGAAGACAAAAGACATGGAGAGCCTGAAAGCTTTAAATATTCCTTGACAGGGAATTCCCTTGACAACTGAAAATCAACCCTGACTGGTGGACATTTAATAAGGAATTGGGCAAGAAGTCTTCAGTTCTTCCTGCTGAGAACTTGGCTCAATCATGAGACTCAGATGCCTCTAACAATCTGGACAAAAGAATCCACCTCCATCCAGACCACTCTGGTTGGTTTTCTCCTTCATCAACTGGGTCACCCTGTACTCTATGGAGGGATACGAGGACTGGGTCTCTTTTCCTTGGGGTAAGAACTAGTCCAGACCAGATTCTGTTTATACTGTAAACAGAAGTAAGGTCTCCTAGCTGGGTGGAGTCCCACCCAAGATTGAAGAGCTTGTTCCTTGATCATCTATCAGTCATGTCCTTTAGAGATTTGACTTTATTACAGGGGCTGAACTTGAAATAAGGAAACAAAGGAGAAATGCCTGGATCCTAATTTAATAATTGGTTATTAATGTTATAGTAGAATAATAATTTCTCTCAAGCCTTCTCTCAATCACCTCATCATTACTCTCTGCTCCTCTGCCTGGAAAGTGGAGCCATGAACACTAAAACCTCCATTTAAGGAGGAGGCTCAGCATAGATATCTCATTTCCCACCTGGTTGCACTCTTTTGAGACTTCCTTCTCAGGTAGCATCCCCCTGCATCTTCCTCCCATCCCTCCCCCCAGTTTTTCAGCTTCCTTTTGAGTATTGTCTTCTACCGTCAGAATGTAAGCTCCTTGAGGGCAGGGATTGTCTTGCTTTTTTCATGTTTGTATCTCCAGCATCTAGCCCAGTGTCTGACACATAGGAGGCACTTAATAAATATTTATTGACTATAAGCATAAATAGCACATGACTTTTTGATACTTCTCCCAGGAGTTAGATGGAATGAAGTCAAAGGTCAATCCGGTTTACAGGCCAAAGTTGCTTACTCTTGGTAAGCATTTTAATGGAGTCATGAGCTGGGATTTAATTCAGAAGGATGTCATGTCAGCATAGCAGTGAGGTCTTCCTGAGAGTCTAGCAAAATCCAATACTCTGGTTGGAAAATATTGATTCACACTGACAAGAATAAGCGCCCCAGTCACTTGTATGTGTCTTCTTAGACTCATTTTAGAACAAGATGAGAGCCCAGTCAGCTTAGAGACGCAGGCTCTGTTAGAAAAAAAAAAAGTGCCTTGTTAGCAGCCAAAAGGCTTGAATTCTTATCACTGTTGGTGCAGGGTCAGAAGGGGCCTAAGAACAGCTGGACGCAACAGGTGGTGAGTTGTAGTTAATTGGAACCTCTTCAGGGTCTTGAGTCTGTTAATTCCTGGAGGGATACTAATTAACCTCGGAAGCAACCTGTTCATATGAAATTCAAATCAGCCTCTACCTTCTTCTGTCCAAGCCCTCTCTGAGTCTCAGGGTTTGAACAATCATGGTTACAACTCCCTGAAGAATTGCCTAGCAGTAATAGAAATTTCCAAAAACAAACACTGGGGGCCTCCCAAGGCTGAAGTACTGAGCAGGTTTGTAGAGAGGTCCCATCTCCCAGGAAGAGATCAGTTCCATGAGGAGGAAGGCACCAAGCCACAGCTAGAATGACGAGTAAGTCACATCCTACAGAGAAGATTCCCATTTTCATTCCTGTGAGATGTGTTGTGTTGTAAGATCAGAATAAGACAACATCAGCTCAAAAGATGCTTTTGTGTTCCTGAAGCAAAAGTTAAGTCCTCCCATGATAATGATCAGAGCCAGGCCTAAACTGACCAGGCCTAAAATTCTGACATCCCTACAACTCATGACCTTAGGGGACATTTGAATCAAGAAATTATGATATAACCATGGAGGCTCCAGGGGAATAATGATACTGCAAACAATACCTAAAAGGGCAAAGAACCATTCCCTGCTTGATTAATTCCCTTGAGGGCAGAGACTTGAAGACCTTACCTAGTATATGTTGCCCTGAATCAAACTTAACCTCTTTTCTTGAATTGGCATACTTTCCAGAAACACTGGCCCCGGAGTATACAGGAAACCCTGAACATGTCATGGACAAATCCCCCACCCCCATCAGCTGACGTAATTTGATGTTTGCAGCCTAAGCTGGACTCCCTGTGTGTTCTTGGGAGTCAAGACAGGCGCCAGTCAGTTTGCGCTAGGCTGAGAAACTGCTTGTGCAGCTGGGACCCTTGTGGATAAGCAAACCCTCCTATCTTCATGATCTAGCAGTTCCCAAAGGAAAAGAATATTGCTTTTGCCGTTGCCTTGTTCCTCCCCTTTAGGAAGGGTTTTGTCCCTTTCCCTTTTGTCCTTTACAGCACCTTTTCCCTCCCATGCCACACCCGTTTAGGAAGAGATTTCTATTTTCTCCTCCTCCCTTTGTTATACTATCATAAATATACAAAATTCTGTATAGATTGTGAATTCTTTGCTCTGGCTTTGGGTTCCACGTGCATGTTCATTCCTCTTGTAATAAGCCTAGTTTTCACATAAGTTTCATGAAGTTATGATTGCCTGTTGACATATCCCCAATGCTAATCATAGTACCTGGCACATTGCAAGCATTTAACAAATGCTTATTGTTTAATTAATTTTTTTTCAACTAATAAGCATTTATTTGCTCTCCCTCCTACTTCCTCTCCCATTGGAAAAAAAAAAAGGAAAAACAATACTCTTGCAATAAATATACAGTCAAGCAAAACAAATTCCCATCTCTGATAATGAAGAGTACTACCCATCTCCTGATTCATGGAAAGATAATAGATTGATAAATGCTTGTTGATTGACTGCTAATTCAGCCCCTAAAGGAGGTCTCTTGGTATAGTACGTACAAAGAGTCATGAACTTGGAGTCTTGGCACCTGAGTTTGACTTTCTACTTGTATGACATCAAACAAGTAATCTAACCTCTCTTAGCCTTAGTTTGCTCATCAGTAAGATGAGAGGGCTGACAGAGGCGACCACAAAGGTGTCTTCCAGTTCTATATCCATGATCCTATAATTCAAGACTATAATTATACTTCCTGGATCTAGGACCCAGTAGCCCTGCTGCTCATTGAAAATAGACCTATGGTTTCAGATTCTTTTGTTTCTGTTTTCTTTTCCTTTACCTGGGTAGAGGTAGGGATGCCTAGTACAGTGCCCTGTACACAACGTGACTTGTTGACTGGCCAAAAATTCAGAAATTTTCACTTAGAAGGATTTAGTTTCCTGTCACGTGAAAACTTGCCTTTGGGATGGGAGGCAGGAACTTGCAAAGAATGGAAAAATGTCTCACACATCTGGAGGGTGGGATAGGGAAAATAGTACCAAAGAACTCTTCCCACTCTTACAAATTTCCTTTTCACATCATGAGCACACAACTACAGAGCCAAGATGTTAAAGGATCTTGACAGGGTAGAGCACTGAGCTGAATTTAATAAGATGAAATTCAAAAAGTCAATTTCACAAATACAAGATGAGGGAAGTATGGTTAAGACAAGCAGTTGTCTTGAAAAATATCTGGAGGTTTTAGTGGACCACAAGATCAATCTGAGTCAATAATATGGTGTCGTTTCCCCCAACAAAACCTAATACAAACTTGGGTTGCATTAAGAGGGATATAACTTCCAGGAATAGAGGGAGAATAATCCCACTGTACTCTGCCTTCATCAGATCTCATTTAGAGTATTATATTTGGGGGCAGCTAGGTGGCGCAGTGGATAGAGCACCAGCCTTGGAGTCAGTAGGACCTGAGTTCAAATCTGACCTCAGACACATAATACTTCCTAGCTGTGTGACTCTAGACATGTCACTTAACTCCAATTGCCTCACTAAAAAAAAAAAAAAAAAAAAAAAAAAAAAAGACTCATCTTTGTGACTTCAAATCCAGCCTGAGACACTTACTACCTATTTGCCTCAGTTTCTTCATCTGCCAAATGAACTGGAGAAGTAAATGACAAACTACTCCAGTATCTCTGCCAAGAAAACCCTAAATGGGGGTCATGAAGAGTCAGACACAACTGAACAACAACAAAATTCAGGTCTGCACACAACTTTACATTAGAATGTAAATTCCTTCACAGAAGGTGTTTGTGGATTTGTTTGTTTGTTTGTTTTTTATATTTGTATTTCTTAGCATAGTGTCTGATACATAATAAGCATTTAATAAATGCTTTATCTAGCCAATGCTTAATACAGTGACTAGCACATAGTTAGCACATAATAAATATGTATTCATTCGTTTAGTCAGTCAGTCATTTATTAAGCAGTTACTTTGTGCCAGCACCATACTGTGTAGTTTTAAGAAGGATATTGATAAGCTGGAGGGTGTCCAGAGGAAAGCAATCAGGATATTGAAGGGCCCTGAGTACATAACACATGGAGACTGATTAAAGAAATTGGGTATGTTTAACCAGGAGAAGACTCAAGAAGAGATATGATAACTGTCTTCAAATATTTAAAGGGCTGTCATGTAAAGGAAGAATTAAACATGTCACATTTGATCCCAGAGGGCTAAGGAAGTTGCAAAGAAACAAAATTTAAGCTTAATGTCAGAAAAAAACTTTTGAACAATTAGAGCTATCCAAAAGTTGAATAGGATCTTTCAAGAAGGCATAGGGTCCCCCTCCTTGGAGGTCTTCAAGCAGGGCCTAGAGGAGAGGAGAGATTTATCATTGCATCACCTTTTATTCTTTCAAAATAGATGCCCTCTTATCTAAGAAAGAGAATTCTAAAACCATCCTGGGAACCTGTCATTTTATGTGGTGAGAGCTTACTATTTCTAATTGGCTCTAGCCACCTGATCATGCTTCACAATCATCTTACCATCTTGACACTCTATATTCTTTTCCCCTTTCCCCATCCTCTTCCCACTCTATATACAGTTAAATCAATGCTACCATGGTTTCCAAAAAGGAATGTGGATCATTCTCCCTAGGGATCAAACTTATCATTCCTGTGACTCCTCAAAACTTCCTTCCTTGGCCACCACTTCTATAGTTGTCTCCCTCTATCAGAATGTAAGCTCCTTGAGGGCAGGGACTATATGTCATTTGTATTTGTGTACCCAGCACAATGCCTGGCATGTAGTAAATGCTTTTCATCCATTCATGTTTGAGGAGCCTGTGACCTGATTTTTCTTGGGATAATTGCCTTCTTACAATTCATTTTGGTCAATCTACAGATCTTAGGGACAGGATTCGAATAGGACCCTGGCTGAACAAGAAAATAAGAATAAGGGTAAAGAGAAGGGCAGGTGATACATTTGCCCCTGTCCAACGAAAGGAACTGATGGAAGGAAGCTTTTTGGAATATTTTATTTTATTTTTCAGTTAACAAGCATTTATCTTCTTCCTCTCCCACCTAACCCTCGGTTTAAAAGAAAAAATAATCAACAGCAAAACCCTTGTAACAAATATTCATAGTCAAACAAAATAAATTCCCACACTGTCCATGTCCAAAACATATCTCATTCTGCATCATGAGTCTATCACATTTCTGTCTAGAGGTGGGTAGCATAAATCATCATCAGTTAGGAGGAGAATGTAAGCCAGGTGCTTGGCAGACCCCAAAATCAAAGGTAAGAGCCAGAAGTATCTTTATTTTCATGCATTAATTGAACATGGGGAAGAAGAAATGGAGAAGAGACAGGAGGAAGGAGGAAGGCTGGGTGAGGAAGAGAGTACAGGGAGCATCTTTCGAAGAGCCAAAGGGAATATCCCTGTAGGGATCTTAGCACCTACCTTCCCGTGATGGTGTAAGGATAAAACAAGAGGATATTTGTAAAGTACTTCAGCACAGTGTCTGACACACAGTAGGTGCTTAGTAAATGTTTGTTCCCTTCTCCTTCCCTACAGTTCCTGCCATTGCAAAAGTAGCTGAAGATTGCAGGAAGGGAATTTAGGGATGCTAGGGAGTAGAAAGACTGCTGGGTGTGACATGTGGTGGTAGATGGAGAAATCTGGCTGCTAGTTGGTGTAGGTTGATAAAGAGCACATTACTCGGCATGAGAAAATCACAAAGTACGTGCAGAAAGAGAATGGGATTGCCAGAGGTTAAAAAGCAACAGGTCAACAGTAACCACAGAGCTATGAGCTCCCTCTCTTTGAGTCAGCTTTGTGGCGTGGGGGAAGTATTCACCCAGTTAGTGTTATTCCTTTCCCTGGTTCTTGTCCTTAGAGAAGAGAGACCTTGGGCAACTTTCCAGCAATTCATAGAAGCTGGCCCTTTGATAAATAACACTGCATCTGGAAACACAGTATTCTTTTTTTTCCCCTCAGAACCACAGAGAACTTCTTCTGATCCTCCTTTGCCCCCAAGGGAAAGAAGCATATGAATAGTTGAGCCACCTCAGATCCTGTGGCTGAGAATCTTATCCAGATTAGAGAAAATACTAAATGACCTGGAGATCCAGAACTAGGTATTGAGGGTACTGGACAGCTAGGAAGACGGCCCCACATGGGAAGGAGGAGAGGTGCTAAGTGTTCTATCAATCATTAATGCTTAGAAAGCACTTACTAAATGTTTTTTTTTAATTTATTCATTCAGCACATAGTGATCACCTGCATGCCAATCACCGTGCTGGAGACCCAAAAACAAAATAAATAGTCCTCTGAAAGAGCTTATATTCTATTGGGAGGAGGCAAATGGAGGGAAATGACAACATTTACATATATAATATCTACAAAGTTTCTATAAAATAAATATGAGATAACTTAAAAATAGGATGACACTGGGGTGGGGGTGGAGATCAGGAAAGGTTTCCTGTAGAAAGTGGTGTTTGATTTGGGTTTATTATAAGAAGCAGAGGTGAGAGAGGGTGCATTCCAGGCACAGGGGATGGCCAATTCAAAGGCTCTGGAAAAGAAAAGGAAGAATTGTGTGTGAAGAACAGCAAGAAAGTCAGTATGGCTGGAACACAGGGTATATGAAAACTTAACTTCTCAGACAATGCTTGTGTGCAGAGCCAAAGCACCAAGGAAGAGAAGAGAGGGAGGGAGAAATTAATCAATCAATAAGTTCATTATGCATCTACTATATGCCAAGCACTGTGCTGGGAAAAGAGAGATCTGTCCTAAGACCAAAAGTGTATACCTATTCTGCTTTTCTGCCTCTGATTGTGACCAAGCTTGGTGGGCAAGTACATAGCTAGATTCCAGCCTGCTGTACCGTTTACCTGGAGGATAAATGAACTGACTGACAGAAACACTTGATAATAATGGTCAAATCCATCAAAGAGGGAGCAGCCCTGCTACCCCCTGTCTTCTGAGGAGATAGGAGCAAAGCACCAAGCTGACCTCCAACCAACAGGTAATGAAATGGCAGCCTGCCAAGGCGATGCAGCCAAGACTGATGCTAGTGTCAGCATCTGTGGAATCACAGGCAACCTTGGCTCCTGGCAACCTCTGTTTTTTTGGGCAGTTCACCACTGAGTCAGCTCCCTCAAGCTGAGCTTGAGACCCCAGGGAGAGGTAGATTCAGCCTGTCTGAAGGAGGGTGATCTGCACATTTGAAACTGGAAGCATCCTCTGGCCTGTCTCCTTGCATGTCTGAAAGGTAGAGGGTCCACAGACTACAGGCAAGAGGGAATAGAAGTCTCAGAGGAGAGGGGGCTGGTGAAGGGGTTGAGGAGGTAATAGGAAGAGAGCACATCCTAGGTTTGCTGGGAGTCCAGATGAGGAGCGTTTACCGTATTTTGTCCCTAAAAAGACTGAATTCAAGACTAGAACCCTGTCTTCCTGCTCTATCTGCCCCCCTCCATACAGATCACAAAGAAACAGTCAGGATGTACTGGAATCTGGGGCTTAAAAGAAACCTTCACACAACCGAACACAATGATAGCAGAAAGAAAACTGAACAAGGAAACAAGAACTAACCTATCAACACCAACATGGAGCTAAGTAGCTGGCTGACTGAATCTCTCTGAGTCTCTATTTCTTCATCTGTTAAATATAGCTTAAAAAAAAAAGCACCCAAATCAACCACAAAATTCTCAAGGGGACCTAATGAGAGACAATGAGTAGTGAAACTTGAAAAATACAAAATGTGGTAAGAATGTAGAGTTATACTATACCCAAATACTTTCTTCCCTTTCCTTTTTTTTTTCAGAAAGTCTTATATATTCATCTTGAAGACAAACTGTGCAGCTGATTCCTACCTCTACACTATCCTTATCTGGCAGCTGGGTGGCACAGCAGATAAAGTGCCAGGCCTCAAGTCAGGAAGATTCATCTTCCTGAGTTCAAATCCCACCTTAGACACTTGCTAACTGTGTGACCTGGGGCAAGTCACTTAACCTTGTTTGCCTCAGTTTCTTCATCTGAAAATGAGCTGAAGAAGGAAATAGCAAACCAATCCAGCACTTCCGTCAAGAAAATTCTAAATGGGCTCATGAAGAGTCTGACATGACTAAAATGACTGAACAACCCCTAACTGGCCCATTGCTTTGAGGGAAAGACTCTACTACTATCCTTTTGTGGCCTGGGCAAGATATGTTCTCTCTGGGCTTCTGCTGCCTCATCATTAGGATGGAAGAAACCATACCTTATGTAGAAGAGTTTGGGGTGGGGGGGTAGAGGGTTGGGCAGGGAGTACCTTAATCATGTTTCCACATCTGTTGCAATAGATCACTCAGAGCCTGATGATTCAAATAAACCATCCCTTTTTAATAAAAGCATCCAATAACCCCTAGGTAAAGGCAATCACAAGTCAGTAGGGAGCAGTCCAGAAAAGTAAATGCCCCTGGCATTGAAATTAAAAGCAGTAGGCAAGGAGGTTACCTGGTGTCTCAGGAGCCCTTTATGAAAATCCTAAAACTGTTTTTATGTCGTGGCCCAAAGGCCCCACAGCTGGGTCCCAGGGTAATACGCCTGGAGGCAAATTTAACTCAAACTCTGATTCACTGCTTCATGGTTCACAGTAGCCCAGTTTGGGGTATGGGAGTGTGGGGGTTAACTCAAGCCTCCCCAGTTCCACTAATGTCACGGCCCATAACAAAGAGTAAGCAGGGAAAGTGACTGTCCTGCTGGATTATGGAACTGGACAGGCACTCCGGTTGTTTATTAAGTAACATGTGCCTAGCCTCTGTGCCTCATTGTTAACATAATAACTATACCTTAAATCAGGGGTTCTTGACCCTTTGGGTATCACGGGCTTCTTTGGCAGTCTGGTGAAGTCTGTGGGCCACTTCTTAGAATAATGTTTTAAATGCATAAAATAAAACACATGGAATTGTAAAAGAAACCAATTACACTGAAAAATAATTATAAATTTTTTTTAAAAAATTCACAGACCCCAGGTTAAAAACGCCTGTTTAAAATGTTTTAAGGCAGGAAGCAAAACAAGATTATTGCTTGAGATCTTCACACACGATTTCCTTTTACTGTAAAGAAAAATAGGTGAGGAAAGGTGATTTTGTACAGTCCTCCAGTCAAATGGCATTGACCCCCAGCAGAGGAGGGGAATGGATATGGTCACTTCAATTCAAAGTCATTTTTTTTTTTACAAAGCTGCTGGGGATCTTTGGACTATAAGGGAACCCATTAATGGGCTTTCTCAGTCCCCAGAAATCTTAACACACAAATGAGTACAGCTGATTACGCTGGATAAATTACCCAGAAACATCGAATGTTGCCAAAACTCTAAGAAAAGCCAGCTCTTGGCTGTACGTCACCCGATAGCCCCAGAACCTGGGAGCAAATGCATCAGGACAATGTAGCATTTTGCAACATCTTCTCACAGGTTGACTCACCTGTCCTCTCTGGCATTCTGTACAGAGTGTATCAATCTCACATGCCCTTTCCAAGTTCTCTCCTGGAGTGAGAAGGAGCTCAGCTCAGCTATTTTCAGGCTCAAAGGGACATTAGAGGCCACTGAGTTCAACTCCTTCATTTGACAGATGAAGAAAATGAGGCCCAAAAAGTTTAATTGATTCATCCAAGTCACACAAGTAGTAAGAGACAGAGTCAGGATTTAAACCCGGGTCTCCCAACTCCAAATACTGAGCTCTTTCCATTCCAGGGTGCTAGGCTCGGGGCAGTATAGCCCACAACTTGCCTTCACTGCCACCACTCTTGTGTCTCCTGCTACTGAGTTTCTACAGACCTCAAAATTCTTCTCTCCTCCATTTTCCAACCATCCTTCCTGTCTACCTTATCCTTTCCTCAAACCCCCATATACCCATGGGTGCTTGCTTGGGATCCCCCTGAATCCATCATTTGTTGAGATGTAAAATCCTTACTTTTTTTTCCTAGAGAAGCATGTTCATTTTACTTATTTTCCCCAATATCAATTAATCCTTTAACAATTCAGCTAGAGCCATTAAACTTAGGAAAACACAGAAACATGAATTTTGAGCTGGAAAGAACTTCAGGGGCCACTAGTCCAACCTTCCTCATTTTACAGAGAAGGAAACTAAGGTACAGTACGGTTATGTGACTTACCCAAAGTCATACAGGTGATGTATCAGAGGTGGGATTTGAACAAGCCCACACACAGACTTCTCCATGAGAGAACACACATATAAGCTCACCACCAATGAAGCTTAGATGGGGGGCTAGGGTCTGCCACAAATGCACATCTTTGGGGAAACAATTATAGAATCAAAATCACAGAATGAAAGGCTATAAAAGGAATCTCAGAGACCACCCGGTCCAGCCTGTAGTTGAATAAGAATCTCCCTCTATAGAAAGATTGTAGAAGAATACAAATGAGCACCACCCAGGATGAGAAGGCCTAAAATGGTTATATACTGCATGGATGGAGGAAATGCCGATGATCAAAAGCAGAGGTGGAAATGCCCATGGGATGTTTAGAGAACAGTAAGTGAGGATGCAAGTTTAAGGCTTGTACCATCTTCAACAAATCAACAATGAAATTCAATAAACACTTATAAAGCCCACTTGATACTATTAGCTGGCATTCATACATCATTTTAAGGTTTTCAAAGTTCTCTCTATCAAAGGAGACAATCAATCAAAGAGCTTTATTAATCCCAGGGCCCAGGTTTCCACCTCCTCTTTCTGCTGTCTCATCACCATGGCCCAAATCTCCTTATCTCCACCCTTCTAGAAAGGTGTCCTCCACCCTGGTTCCCCTGGACTAGGTAGGTGAGTGAACATTTTGCTATATCTTGCTGTCCCCCAAACCTCCATGCCACTTTTTACTGCTGGCCATATCCCAGTACCCCTCGCTTTCTAAGTTCCCTTTATGTGTTGCCTTCTCTTATTAGAATGTAAGCTCCTTGAGGGCAGGAACTATCTTTGCTTTTATGTTTGTATCCTCAGTCCTTTGCATAGTACTTGGCACATGGTGCTTAATAAATGTTAATCTATTTGCCTGTTTCTCTGTCTACTGACACAGTACAGGGACTGTGCTAAGAGCTACCAAGCCAGCAGCAAGTGAGGCACCACCATCTGTGGGGTGTCCCCAAGCATTCGGAGGCTTCCTACTCATTCCCCTCCCTCATTCTCCTGCGTTGTAGTCCCTGAATCCAACCCAGCCTCTGAGAACAGCCCATACGTTCATTATTTTTTCTGTCTGTATCATTGCAATGCATGCTCTAAGCATAGCACAGAAGAGCAGAGGCAACATTTGGGAGGTAAGGGGTAGGACTGGGAGGAAGAATTTACTTTTCTTGATTGAATTTACTGTGAAACCCAAAGGCAGCCTTGATGCATCGATTGGTCCCCTGTTCCTCTCCTCTCTTCCAGCAGAGGGGAGGAAGGAGATGACAGATGAGTCATTGCAAAGGAACTTGTAAAATTGTTCTAATTTAAGCCAATACCTGATGCAGTTGTTCTGGAGGCTTCTCCTTTGCATGCTGAATACCTCAGGACAAAAGGATGCCTGCCCTTGGGTACGCTTACGCACTGCCTCTCTCTATTTAGTAAAAATTGTTCAATCATTTCAGTCATGTCTGACTTTTCCTAACCCCATTTAGGGTTTGCTTGGCAAAGATACTGGAGTGGTTTGCCATTTCTTTCTCCAGCTCATTTTACAGATAAGGAAACTAAGGCAAACTGGGTTCAGTGACTTGCTCAAGGCTGCACAGCTAGTAAGTGTCTAAGGCTAGATTTGAACTCAGGTCTTCCTGACTCCAGGCCCACTCTATCCACTGCACCGCTTTGCTACTCCATTCAGTAAAAATGCCTGCCATATAAACATTAATAGCTCATGTTTACATAACACCTTACAATTTACAAAGCACTTTCTTCATAACAATCCTCTAAGAAAGGTAGTACAAGTATTATTCCCATTTTATAGAAAATGAAGCAAATGGTCAGAGGGGTTAAAGTGACAGACCTGGAACTTGAACTCAGACCCTCTGACTATCTGTTGTTCATCTCCATGTCAAAGAGGATCAATGACATCACAGAGAAACGTCATGACTCATGCATGAATTGGATCTAAGTTAAACAGAGTTACACAAAGTCATCAGCCTCACTCTCTCTTCCGGAGTCATTGAAGTCCAGTGGCAAGACAAAGGTCAAGACTACTGGTGATGGCCTGGGATGCAGTGCATGACCTTGGAGTCTTTGAGTCTGACCAAACTCTAGGTGCTCCATAGTGCCTGCTTCAGCCACCTTCATGAGTGCTGAACAAGTTGCTCTCATCTGCCCATTCCACCAAGGAAAGCCTTCACATGCTTGAGGTAGGTACCCCACTAACTCACCGACGAGTTTGAGGCCTGTCGGTTACCCTCAACCTGGTTTAGCCCATGTGCTGAAACAGTTTACTGGGTGTGGCCACTGGGCATGCTACAGCTTCTTGAAGTCACGGATATCAGTTGGGTGAAGGTGGACACCAAAGGTGGGTGCGTTGCCCTGAAAAGGGCTTGGCAAGGTGCTAATGCTTCCTGAAGACCCTCATACACTTCTTCTGACTACCAGGGCTATTGTGACTATACCATACTGTCTCTCACTGTGAGAGATTATCTGCACTGCTCCCTCTTAACAACAACAACAACAACAAACACCAAACATATGGAGGTCCTCTACAAGACACCTTATTTACATGCATGTTCACTTATGTACTGATCTACGTTAGCTTGTCTTCATACACACAAACTGACCCACACGATAATTATATCGCACCTCCTATGTGCAAGACAATATTAAGCACTTTACAAATAGTATCTCATTTGAGTTTTACAACAACCCTGGGAGGGAAGTGCTATTATCCCCATTTTACAGTTAAGGAAACTGAGTCAGGCAGAAGTTAGGTGACTTTTCCAGGGTCACACAGCTAATAAGTGTCTGAGGCCAGATTTTAACTTGGGTCTTCCTGACTCCAGGCCCAGCACTTTATCCACTCTACCATCAGCTGCCCCTGCACTACAAAAATGTTTAACATGCACATAAAAAGTCACTCAGCAGAATGTCTCCTCTACACACATACAGTTGCTGATGCCATCCTCTTTCAGACTGCCTTTATCCGTTCTGTATAGATCTTCTAGGTACTGAATTATTTACATGTTGTTCCCTTCCCCTCCCCCACCCCCAAACAATTTTTTCAGTCATTTTTGGTATCCCCAACACTAAGTGCAGTGCCTTACACATAGTAAGAGCTTAATAAATACTTGTTGACTGATTAATACATCCAGAAACTGTATAATACATTGTTGCACACACCATTGCCCCTGCATAAAATCTAGTCATGCACACGTGTATTTTGTAGAATGTCTCATTGCATACACACACAAAACCACACACACACACACACACACACACACACACACACACACACACAGCCATAACAAGCAATTCCAGTGCCCAAAGCAAGTGACAAAAAATAAGCCCAAAGCAAACAGCTCAAATCAGCTTTATAAAACAAATTCAGTTGAGCATATGGACCCTGGAGAGAGACTTTAGACCACAAGGCATAAGGGCTGATTAGGGGCAGAATCCCTGGAGAAAATGCTGCCTCATGGGAAAAACACAGAGACCTGGAGACATGGAAAGCACCCTGCTGAGGAGGCTGCCACAAGGGAGAGAACAGAATAGGGCAGTGCCAGGCCCATAAGAAATTCAACTGAGATATTGCTGCCAATCACAATCTTACAGAATCCTATTTTAATTAATCATTCTTGCTAGCTAGGTAATATGTTCAGCCATTTCTACCTGCTGATCAATTACAAGGGCCATCAGTAACCTCTAAATTTCAGTGCTTTAGGTCAAAGCTCCAGTTGCCCTATCCTAATTAGGGTGCTATAAACACACACAACCTTCCAAAAAAACAGGAAAAAAATCAATTCTGCTTTATTAGTTCTGCTCTTTGGTTTGCACCCACTCCAGTGTGATTTTTCAATCATTCAGTGGCTTAAGAAAGGCCTGGAAAGTGAAGGGCAGAAGCTTTGATTTCAATTATGACATGCGCAGAATATTAGCAATCAGCATCAATTCACTGGTTTTAAGAAAAATACTTCAATTCATACCATCTTTTTTTTGTATTACAAATTTTTAATCACTGACGAAAACAACTCTTCATGTGTCAATATTAAGAAGATAGAACATTTTCATACTGAGCTAAAGATTCCCAGGACTCTCCATGTCTCAATTCATCCCACTAACTTTTAAAAAAGTATTATTTTTTCAGCCATGACAATTCATGAAGATTGTTTACTAAGGTGGGGAAGATGGATAAGGTCTCAGAGAAAGAACACTGACAAAATCCTGGTACTTTCAGGTCCTGAAATGAAGAATCAGTGTTTTTATGTTGCTATGAAGGGAAGGCTATTCATTCCTCCTAACTCCTCCAGGTTAGTAGACATATGGAAAATAATAATGATTTTCTTACAAGAGGCAAAAAACAAATAGTCATTATTCAAATGTTGATGGTTTGTTAATGGCAGAAAAGATTTAGTCTTGTAGTCTTGCAACTACAAAGAGTCATACTATCAGTTTCCAAACCTCTCAGCAGCTCATAAAAGAGTTCATTGTTTGAGAACTACTGTATTCAAACAAGGTGACATTCTTTCAACTACCAACTAAATGTCCAGATGTTCTTTCATCTCTCAGCAAAGATGTCCAGCAAAAGCAAAACTCAGTTCTCCAACTCTTCTGAAATATTAGCAAATTTCTGCTACTCAATTTCTCCAAATACCCTGCTCTTGGCCCTCCTTTCTTCATATTCTTTTTCCAGACATTTCTACATCTCCCAAAGAAGACCCATTAAAATGACCAAAAAATTTCAGGATATTGTTCTTCTTGTGGCACTCCTTCAATAATTTAATTAAGATGTTATATTCACCAGTATATAGGTGCAGGAGATAAGTGTGGATGCAACTTTGGTTAAGGGAGTGGACCAACACACAGAAATTTTCCACCTTAGGAGAGTCCCTAAAGGTCACCCAGGAAAAGAGCCCAAACCACCAGACTCTGAAAGCCTATTCTCTCTCAGGGGCCACTGCTTACCTCTAGTTATGAGGCTGCAATCACACATTCTTAATGGTCTAAAGAATTATTCACTGGCCACTTAGAGAGAAGTTGCTTTGTTCATCCTGTACTTCAAGGCTGTGTCTAAAAACGTTCGTCCAGCTGTGAAAATAACATAAATATTCAATATTTGTATTGTACACTTTGCCAAAGTATACCATGCCCTGAAGAATCAGCTGTCAAAACATCATAAACATCATGTATGGGGACAGCTAGGTGGCACAGGGGATGGAGCACCAGCCCTGAAGTCAGGAGGACCTGAGTTCAAATATGCCCTCAGACCAAACCCTTGACACATACTAGCTGTGTGACCCTGAGTAAGTCACTTAACCCCAATTGCCTAAAACAAAGAAAAAAAACAAAAAAAAAATCATGTGATATATGGTTTGTTAAATAAGGTATACAATAAGAAAGAAAGGCTAGGAGCCCCCACCTTGATTTGCACTCTATTAACAATCCTTTTCTTGTACCTTGCATGGCCAGAATTCAGTTTTCACTAAGCCATAGCAACTGACCCTTCAAAAGGAACCAGCAGCCATAATGCCCAAACTTTAGAACTAGGATCCCAACAGCAAACTTCCCACCCAAATCCTTTTTAGAAACCACAAGTAAAAGGGCAATCTTACAAATGTGAATTGACTCTGGGAATGACTAATTGGAATTACATATTTAATCACCAGGGACAGTGCTCACTATATGCTCGATCCTGTTCAATAATAAGAAACAAGCACTATCAATCATATGTTCACAAGTTATGTATTCTTGGCTAATGTGGAAATATGTTTTGCATGACTTCACATTATAATGAGTATTGTATTTCTTGCCTTCTCAATCAGTTGGAGGGAGGGGGAGAATTTGGGAAGGTAATTTTTTTTAAAATAAAAAATAAAAGGGGGAAAAAGAAGTTACATATTCTACCCTCCACCAGAGGGCACTCTCATGTAACACCAAACTATATTTCTCAGAGCTACCTAGCTATATCCCCTAACATGAGTCCTTTTGTTGGTGGCAATGCTCATTAGTCCAGGAAAAGGTTTTTAGTCTTATACTATTGTGTGTCATGGACCCTTTTGGCAGTTTGGTGAATCCTATGGATCCCTTTTCAGAATAATGATTTTAAATGCATAAAATACATAGGACTACAAAGTAAACCAATTATGTTGAAATACAATTACCAAAATGTTTTTTTAACTTTATTAATTTATTTTGATTTATCAACAATCACTTCCATAAGCTTTTGAGTTTTAAATTTTTCCCCTTCCCTCCTCCCTCTCTCCCCAAGATGGCACGCAATCTGTTATAGGCTGTACAGATACATTCTTATTAAACATATTTTCACATTAGTCATGTTGTAAAGAAGAATTAGAACCAATACGAGGAACCACAAGAAAGAACAAACAAAACAAAACAGAAGAAAAAAAATAACAAATAGTATGCTCCAATCTGCATTCAAACTCCATAGTTCTTTCTTTGGATATGGATAGCATTTTCCATCATGAGACTTTTGGAGATGTCTTAGATCTTTGCATTGCTGAAAAGAACTAAGTTTATCAAAGTCAGTTATCATACAATGTGGCTACTACTGTGTACAATGTTTTCCTGGTTCAACTCATTTCACTCTGCATGAATTCATATAAGTCTTTCCAGGTTTTTCTGAAGTCCACCAGCGCTCATCATTTCCTATAGCACAATAGTATTCCATCACATTCATATACCACAACTTGCTCAGCCATTCCCCAATTGATAGGCATCCTCTCAGTTTCCAATTCTTTGCCACCACAAAAAGAGCTGCTACAAATATTTGTGTGCATATGGGTCCTTTTCCCATTTTTATGATCTCTTTGGGATACAGCCCTAGAAGTGCTATTGCTGGGTCAAAGGGTATGTACATTTTTATTGCCCTTTGGGTATAGTTCCAAATTGCTCTCCAAAATGGTTGGATCATTTCACAACTCCACCAACGATGCATTAGTGTTCCAATTTTCCCACATCTTCTCCAACATTTATCTTTTTCCTGTTTTGTCATGTTGGAAAATCTGATAGGTGTGATGTGGTACCTCAGAGTTGTTTTGATTTACATTTCTTTAATCAATAGTGATTTAGACCATTTTTTCATATGACTATAGATGGCTTTAATTTCTTCATCTGAGAACTGCCTGTTCATATCCTTCGATCATTTACCAATTGGGGAAAGACTTGTATTCTTATAAATTTGACTTAATTCTCTATATATTTTAGAAATGAGGCCCTTACCAGAGACACTGGTTGTAAAAATTCTTTCCCGATTTTCTACTTTCCTCTAATCTTGGTTCAAAATATTTTTTAAGTAAGTTCATACACTCTAGGTTAAGACCATCTCATCTAGGGGTTTGCTGTCTGTGGATTTATCCAATTAAATTTTTGGGTA
The DNA here is from genome assembly GCF_900497805.2 of Vombatus ursinus. Taxonomy (NCBI): domain Eukaryota; kingdom Metazoa; phylum Chordata; class Mammalia; order Diprotodontia; family Vombatidae; genus Vombatus; species Vombatus ursinus. The sequence continues at coordinate 53,521,955 of NW_020954610.1, forward strand.
CCCCACCTACTAGAACATCCCATCTTTTTCTCTTCCTACTATATTTCATTGGTGTTAATTTATCCAATTATGGCACAACTTCATTTCTATTTAATCATAACCATAAAAAATATACAAACAAAATAAAAGTAAAAAGAAAGCATTCTTTCCACTGGCATGACATTGCTGCCTCCATCCACTAAATGTGCTCAGTCTTTGGCCCTCTACTCTTTCGTCTTCATTCCTCCAGAAAAATTCTCTATTATCATGTTTTAAATCAAATCTAAAAGAGTGGAAAGTATATCAGAGAATTAGGTGACACCCACTCCACATATCAGTCTTTTATTCATCCCCCCAATTGTTAGTACTTTCCTTTCCCCTCAAAAGATTTACTTAGTATTTACCCATCTGTATACAGATTATATTTGTTATTTCTTCTTCATTTAGAAGATGACCAAAGACATCCCATGTGAATTGGATTTAAGTGATGTACAGTTGTGCAGTCATCAGCCTTACTCTCTCTTCCAGAGTCATCAAAGTCCAGTGGCAATATAAAAGTCAGGTCAACTGGCAATAGCCTGGAATGCAGTGGATGACCTTAGTGTCTTTGATGTCTGACTAACTCTAAGTGCTCCACAGCACCTGCTTCGGCTGCCTTCATGGCCATTGGAACAAATTGTTCCCATCTGACCATTCCCCAAGCGAAGTCTTCACATGCTTGGGGTAGACATGCACCTAACTCACTGAAGGGTTTTAGGCCTATTGGTTACCCTTAACCTGGTTTAGCCTTCTGGCTTAGATGGTTTTACTGGGGTTGTGGCCACTGGACATGCTACAGCTTCTTGGAACCACAGGTGAGAGCTATATGCAGATTATATAATTTTAATAGAACGCAACTGTGAGGATTGACCTATTGCTAGCTATTGCTACACCCCAGGTGACAACAGCAACTCCATGTTTGATCACTGATTAACCTGCCTGTGTACCAGGAAGTTCCAATGTATCTTATTTAAGCCAGCTTCATTTAGACAAGGTTTGCAAAGTTCTCCTGATCATAATCAGTTTAGCAAACTTTCCAAATCACAATTGTGGTCAAAAAGGGGAGTCACGGCTGCACTGCTCCACTGATTGACGCCTCAAAGGTCCCCCTCTCAATTGGTCCCTATGATTCTGCCCAGCTACAGCAATCAGATGAAAGAACAGAGACCCAGAGTTCTGGACTTTTGACAGAAGCAGGCAGCTACATACCACTATATGCCTACAAACATGTGTATGTGTATGAGGAATAAATTGCCTGACTTGGGATACATGATCACTTGTGTTCTTTTTGGTACCTCACCCATGATCTTATAGTAATCTCCTTGAGAGCAAATGCTCTTTTATTTTTTCTTTTGAATCCACAGCTTAATAACTAATTATTGAATTAAATTGAATTACATAGTTTTGGGGTCAGCTAGGTGGTGCAGTGGGTAGAATGCTAGGCCTGGAGTCAGAAAGACTCATCTCCGTGAGTTCAAATCCAGCCTCAGACACTTAGTAGCTGAATGACCCTGGGCAAGTCACTTAACCCTGTTTGCCTCAGTTCCTCTTCTGTAAAAATAAGCCAGAGAAGGAAATGGCAAACCACTCTAGTGTCTTTCCCAAGAAAACCCCAAATGAGGTCACAAAGAATCAGACATGACTGAACAACAACAACATGGTTTTTATTGTGTGTGAGAAAGTACCTAATAAGCATACCACTGTGCTAGGTATAGGAGTGGAGTTGGGCTGTGGATATGCAAACAGGCGTGGCCCCTGCCTTCTAGAAGCTTATTAAGGAAACAAATCACATATATACAGGACAATTAAGTAACAATAAATAAAAGTGTTAAGTTTATGTACTTGTCACAGTACGTTGGGTTGTTTGGACTTGTTTGGTTATTTTTAGGGGGGATGGGGAATATACACTGTAGTAACAATTGGCCTGCATGCCAATTAAAACTGACCCAAATTCTATAGGTTACCAATTCCTGAACGAAGATGCTAATAACTATAGTATTTTGGAGACCCTTATTCATGTGCCCCCAAAGAAGCAAGTCTTCTGATGATGTCATCATGCTATACTCTGTTGTTTGCTGGGCCTGATCTCATTCTAGCAATGTTTTCCACTTCTCCCTGCTGTTCACAGTATCTAAACTACTCTCTATTGGTTGTCACATCTCTGCTCCATCTGGTCTTCAGTTATTCAGCAATCCTCAGGATCTCCTCATACCCTGTCCCTGGCCTGCACAATATGCAGCCCATGGACAGTATGTTATACAGGCCTGCCCTATCCAATCAGGGTACTGTGGTTAGTAAGCCTCTTACCTGAAAAAAGAGGACTGCAGTTCTGTCAGCCCAGCTCTTCCAGACATTGCCCCAATCCCATAGGAAATGGGCTCTTAATTTTTTTTTTTGTATCATGCCCCCTTGTCTCTCTGGTGAAACCTATAGACCCTTCTCAGAATCATAATTTAAATGCATGAAAGAAAATACAAGGTATTACAATAGAAATTTATAATATTGAAATATGGTTATGCCAAAAAAGATTTTTATAAAAAAATTCACAGACATTAGATTAAGAACCCTTTCAACAGGAAGTTCTGTTATTAACCAGCCTCCTCCTCTTCAGAGAAGGACTATAGCTCTTTGAGCCAATTCTTTTAACCTTCTACTTGACTTAGCTATAGTGTTCAGTGGAGGTGTTATCTTTGGGCCATCTGCTACTTTGAATTCCATCTACTTTTTGGGAAAGGAGATTGCTGCTGTGGTTAATAAGCCTCTTCCCTGCCAAAAAAAAAAAAAAGCCTACAGCTGCTCAAAGAATGTGAAAGATACCCTAGCTAAGGCTTCTCTGAGTCCCTCAATTCAACTTTCACCTAATTTATGATTATAAAACCATTTTGGTCCTTAGATCTTATCAGACCTCCCTGGCTAGAAAATATCTTAAAGGTTCTTCTTCCTCAAAAAGAAATAGAGCCGAATGATACTGTGAGGAGGAAATCATTTTTAACCTTTCCCATCTTCCTCCTCTATTTTGTGCAAATAACAGTAGCTGGGATGGCCATAGAAGGTTAAACAAGTTCATGGCCTTTGTCCTATTTTTCTTCAGCACTACATCACAACCTAATCCCTCTCTAATCTCTCTACACAGCCAGTAATCAGGTATTTGTACTTTAACAGGAGACAGTGACTTAGCCCAAAGTACCAAAAACTCTGTCGAAATACAAGTCCCATGACAGGCTGGAAATGAATAGTTTAAGACTCTGAGGTAGTTGAGTACACAATTTCATTTAAAAAAATGAACAAAAGACAAGTCTAGACAATAACCTAAGGAGAAAATCTTTTCTTCATAAAGCCTGCATCTCTTCCCAACAGAGAAGATTCCGTGCCTGGGCTGTGGTGTGCAAATTATCAGAGTACATGGTGCTAGAATAGATTCATGCCCCCACAGACCACCAACTAGTGAAATTAAACTCAAATACAGACTCTTCAATGAAGACAGAAGCAAAGAAGGAAAGAGTACAGATGCTCCAGCTGTTATCTGTGGGCTTGTCACGTCCTCCTCACTCATTACATTTACTGGGGGACAAAGATAAGCTCTGATGTAGCCCTGAGAACGTTATCACTCCAGTGCATTCAGTTGCTTTCTCTTGAGGGTGCCATGGTCATTTTTAATCACTCAGCATCCTTTAATTAGATCTCTGGATGGAAACCATGTATCTTCTGCTTGAGAAATCCACTGCATGTTTAATCCAGCCCCTTTCCTCTTGCAAAGTCAAAGACAATTAAGTATGAACTATTCCAGTTCCAGTTGGTCGATGTGTACATAATATCTGCCTCTGTTATGAGTGGGTGGCAATTGTGGTCATCATCATTTTTCTTTCTCTGCAATGCCTGTCTCTATTCGTCAGCACCATCTTACAATAATAAACCTAAATGGTTTCAGGCTCCTGCAAAAACAAATTGAAACATCTGTCTTTGACTCTAACAGAGGGCAATCTGTTCTTTCCTTTGTGATCCATCCTGCTAATTAAAGGAAAGACAATGGGATTCAATTCAACGGTGCAATTCAACAAACATTTACTAAATACCTACTATGTGCAAGGCTCTTTGATGAGTGTGGAATGCACAAAAGAAGGCAAACAACTAACCAATATGGGTGGGGGGGAATGGGGAGGAGAAAAGGTTGAGTTCTATGGATGAAGACAATATGTCAGTTGGAGTTCTCCAACTCAAATAATTAGGTGTGGCAATGGATAAAACACTGGACCTAGAGGCAGAAAGACCTGAGTTCAAATCCAGCCTCATATACGTATTAACTGTGTGGCCCTGGAGAAGTCATTTAACCTCCATCTGCCTCCATTTCCCCAACTGTAAAATGGGGATAATAATAGCACCTACCTCCAGTATTGTTGTGGGACCAAATGATATAATATTTATAAACTTCTTAGCACAGTATTTGGCACATTGTAAGCACTTAATAAATGTTTGCTTCTTTCCTTCCAAATGGTGAATTTCAGAGCCCAATCTGGTCAAGCATGGGGCCACCCCTGCTCCAACATCCTTCTTTCAGAGACCAATGATGGGGAGTAGATCTGACAAGAAGTTTTTTTTCCAAAACCTACTCTATCTAGGTCAAGAGCTTTTATTTATTTATTTTTTTTTGCAATTGGGGTTAAGTGACTTGCCCAGGGTCACACAGCTAGTAAGTGTCAAGTGTTTGGTCTGAGGTCAGATTTGAACTCACATCCTCCTAACTTTAGGGCTGGTGCGCTATCCTCTGCGCCACCTAGCTGCCCCCAGTCAAGAGCTTTTCAATCAGAAAAAGAAAGTAATGCTGGAGCCGGCTTCCACACCCACAAATATTTCTACTGACCAGAGGAGCATTTTCCAGTTTCTTTATTCCAAAAGATTGATACCTTTAAGTACTAAAAGGGAACCCTAGTTATATATCAGCCAATTGTTATCCACCCATACCACATCTGAACACAAACTACATAGGAAACTCATTTCTAGTGACCACCTCGTGCTGTCATACCTAAATTATTCATTTTGCCTGTTTGAGTCATGGAATCTGAGAATCAGAAGGGACCTATTTTGCCATCATAGCCATCTCAAGGCTGAGAGGGGATGGGGAGGAAGAAAAAAAAGAAAAAAATTTACATGATAATTTTGTCGCATATTTGAAAGGAATGGCAAGTTGTGCATGGTAGATTTGCAGTTTCATGTACAATCATCTTTTTTATTGTACTATGCTATGACAATGCTTGTTTTACTCCATAAATTAAAAAATAAAATTTAAAAAAAGAAGAAGAAACCTGAAGGTGGTTCAAAGGGAAACAGACAAGATGAACAGTTTTGGAAATAACCTACTGCATATATAATACACTGAAGTAATGGATGTTCATGACTTCATGTACCATCCTCTTTTTTCTGTTCTTTTCTGGAAAAGCTCATATATGCTGGTATGTGTCAAGTTCACAATTTAAAAAAAAAATCAGAAGGGACCTCAGCTACCATCCACACCAACTCTTCCCTGAAAAGTAATCACCACAACAACATACTCAGCAAATGGTCATCCAGCCCCTGCTGAAAAACATACCATGACAAAGAAACCTATCATCTCTTGAAACAGTCCATTCCACTTTAGGATAGCTCCAAATAATAGGAATTCTTTTTCCTGACATGAAGCCTAAATTTGTTTCTTTACAAAATTCTACCTATTGCTTCTGGTTTTGCCCTCTGGAACCAAACAGAAAAAGTCTAATTCCTCTTCCATATAATGGCCAGAAGACAGCTATCATACATTCCCTGAGTCTCCTCTTCTCCAGGCTAAACATTTCTAGTTTCTTTAAATAATCCACATATGGCATAGTCTTAATGCCCTTCACCATCCAGGTTGCCATACTCTGGATTCTTTTTAGCTCCTCAATGTTCTCTCTAAAATGTTTACCCCAGCTTCCACTTAGCTTTACATATCTTCTTTGTGGTTTCTCTAACCAACAGAGTACAGAGAAGCAATGCACAGTGATGACAACCACTTCAGGGAGAAGCATGCCCCCAAGAGGAGGAAATGTGCCCTTCATATGTTAGCACCTTAGGAGAAAGCTCCATTTGCCTAGTGCTAGTTACAGTTCTATCCAGCAACATTCTACTCTTCCCCCTCCTCAGCAAAGATTCAGACTTTTTCCTCTACAAACCATTTCTTGGTCCTTTACTGATGCAGACAGAATGGAATATTTATGCAGACATGTCTGTCTTCATTTAATCCAATTAGCTGTGCCTGACTGGTGGATTCATTCATTCAGCCGACAGGTTTTTATGCAGAGTTGTGATCAATTTTCAAGCCCTCTGCCTCTGCCCTCACTTCTGTCACTACTCAAGAATCTAGTTACGGCAAAGTAACTCTGCCCCAATAATAAAGCACACATTGTGCAAATCTCCAGCTAGCTGCATATAGTAGGTACACAATAAATATTTGTTGAATTAATGTTATTATGAGTGCAATAAAAGCTACTGATCAGCAGTCCAAGTGCTACTTTCAGTCACCAAAGTCTAGCCTTTCCTGACTGTCCAAAAAGTTTAAATTATCTTCCCAAACCCATCCCGTTTGCCCAGATCAAATGAGATAATATTTTTAAAATTCTTATACAATACCTGGCACATAGTAGGTATTAAATAAATGCTTATTCCTTTCCCCTTCCTGGAACATTGAAAACAACAAGCATTAACTAAATGCCTCTTGTGTGCCAGGAACTGTGCTAAGTGCTAGAAATACAAAGGTAAAATCCAAAACACTTCCTGCCCTGAAGGAGCTTATGTTCTCCTAGATCAAGCTAATGGTTTCCTAAGTTTTCCTTGACCCAAGAGAAATAGGGCTTGTTCTTGAATTCCTACCAAGATTGGTTACAGGAGTGGAAATAGGGTTAAGAGCAGGGCTGGTCTTTCTAGACCCAAGACTATCAAATCTCTGACATTCATCAATACAGTTGCCCATTTCTATAGACACTTCATTCCTCACTTGCCAAACTCATTCTAGTTCATTTCTTTCCTTTTATTCACTCTCCCTTATCTATGGATACTTCAATCTTGCCTTTCATCTTTTCTTTAGCTAACCCTTGACCCTCTTTAGTCTAATGATTCAGTTTCATGTTCCACCACTACCAATTCATCAAAACTCTTGACTCAATTAGCATAAATGAGCTTAGTCATATCATTTTCAGTATAATATCAGAAAGGTTTTAATCACTGGACAGAAGACTTGAGGTCATTAACTTTGGTTTTCTAACCTGCAAAAGAAGAATGTTGGACTAAATAATCCCTAATCTCACTTTTAGTTCTGACATTCTAAAGTTCTATGATTCTTAAATCCATTCAGTATATAGCAAAGGGAAATTAAAGAAAGCATACCCAATGTGAGCTTTAATTCAGAAGGACCTACAGGTACCGGTCTGACCATGTCACTCCCTCTGCTCAAAAATCTTCAGTGGCTCCCCACTGTCCCTCTAAAAAATTCCTTAACTTAGCATTCAAGTACTTCCACAACCTGGCTCATAAGTCTCTCCTTGGCAAACTCCACATTCCAGTCAAACTGGGTAACTACCCTTTCGTCAAACTCCCAACCTCTTTGAATCCACATACACAGTTCCCAGTGATAGACATTCAGGGTTATTGTGAGGATAAAATGAGATAACAAAGCGTAAAGCACTTTGCAAACCTTAAATGCTAGCTATTGTTATCATTATGTTGATAATGATGAAGATGATGTAGTTTTCACAAGGGTTTGGTTCTCCCATTGTCCAGATTTGATCATCAATTATCAATTCAGTATACCACGGTTCATATTCTATCATAGAACTTGAAGGGTGAAGGGAAAGAACTTGTAATTTATTATCCAATATCCCCATAAAATACTGCCCCACTCTCCATCGCACACACACACACAGACACATACAACACTAACTACATTTCTTCCTTTCTTCCTGCCCTTTTGATTTTTTTTTTTTTTGGTTGGTTGGTTGGCTGGTTTTTCCTTTCCATTTTTAAGGAGAGGATAGATGGGAATGAGTGGTAAAGAATTAGGGGCACCCTGGAAAGTAATCTCTGAACTACTGCCACCTTCCTCTCTGATCTCAACCAGTATTCTAACTTAACTCAAAAATTAGATATAGCAGTAACAGTAAGAATGCTTACCAAGTACTTAGGTACCAGTGTAAGTTCTCTAACAAAGAGCCATTACCTTCTAGAGGATATCCAGGTCAATCAATTTATCACTTTCTATGTCCCAAGCACTGTGCTAAGACTGAAAATACAAAGAAAAAGCAAAAACAGTCTCTGTCCTCAAAGAGCTTACAGTCTAATGGAAGAAATAACATGTACACATGCATGCGTATTTGTTTGTGTGTGTGTATGTAATTGTCAACAAAATAGATACAAAGTAATACTGGGGTGGAGGATAGGAGAGACACTAGTAACTGAGGAGAACCAGAAAAGGTCTTCGGAAGAAGGTAAAGTTTGTGCTGAGTTTTGAAGGAAGCCAGGGATTCTAAGAGGCAGAGTTAAAGAGGGAGAACATTCCAGGCATAGGAGACAATCCAGTGCAAAAGGTTCTGAGATTGAACACGGAACATCTGCCCACTAACAAGTCTAAGCCATTACTGGCAGATTCACCCCTAGGGGAGTGGGTTCCAGTAACTGCACAGAGCTAGTAACCCCATACTGCATTTTGGAGCCCTACACACAATAAGACAGAGAAAAGGTCTGTGGTCATCCTCAGCTAGCTTCCAGTCTAACATCTCTCCAAAGACCCCAAGCAGGAAAGAAGTGAGGGTCCAGTGACTAGGAAAAGAAACCAGAGAGGGAAAGGAGACGAGATGAGGGAAGAAAGAAAAGAGGTTCCGAGAGACTGATCTTGCAAAACATACATTTTCAATCCAGCACTATAAGACTTCCTGATATAGCTCCTCTTCAATTCAAATAGGACTATTCTTCACATCTGACTAAGCTGAGGAAATGGATGGTTCTGACATAAATGCCCATGGCTGCTGCTTTCTGAAATCAAAGAGAAGCTAGTAAAGTTGATGGGGTCTTCTGGGTATTTAGAGGAGCAGCTACATTATTGCCTGAAACAATAAGGAAGAGGTCACTTGGGGAGTACATCCAGAGGTCAAAACAGAATCTTTGGCTTCCTTGCAGAAAGGAAGAAAATCAGCTTATGGAGAATGTACTAGACTAAGGCAGGTGAGTCCTGAAGCATCAGTTCTGCCCCTAAGTTGATCTAATACTGTGAAACTTCAAGTAACTGTAATGTTCTATTAGCCATGTTTTGGTTTGGTTTTGTTATTATTATTATTATTATTATTATTATTATTATTATTATTTTATTGCAAATATAAACATCCAGAGAATTCATCAGGAATTTCTTTCCAAACTTTTACTCTTTCTACACCTATCCTTATAGACAACAATTCTAATAATAGCACTTACATAGTAATGAAGGGGACACAAAAAGGGGAGGAGTGATACACGCAAGGCAGGAAAGTCCAAAGAGCCTGGGGCAAAGCCAGGAGAAAAGTGAGTATGGAAGATCAAGGCACTTTCTTAAATGATAGTTCCAGGCTGGAACTCACCATTTGGGTGGGTGGGGCAGGAGGGTAATCCATCTCCAGGGTGAGAAGGCTGCTGAGAGGAGGCAGAAGAGAAAGAGCAGGAAAGACTTCTTGTGTGAGGTGGCACTTGAACTGAACCTTGAAAGAAACTAAAGATTCTATTTACTGGACGCTACTTGCTAAAGCAGGATGATACATGTAAGAAAGAGCTTCAACTTTAAGAGACACACCATGGTATGGTGGAGAAAGAGCTGTTGAAGTCCTTTCTCTGACACATACTTGCTGTGTGACCCTGAGCAAATCACTTCATCGATGTCTGCCTCAGTTTCCTCATTTGTAAAATGAGGATAATAATAGCACCTCACAGGGTTGTTGTGAGGATCAAATGAAATAACAAACATAAAGCACTTATAAACCTTAAAGTGCTATGTAAATATCACCTTTTTATTTTTATTATTATTACAGCAGAAGAGTTTATATTGGCAGGAATTTTCCTTACCAGGAGTTCCCTACACCAGTGAAATCACAGGTCCGAACCATATGATTTCAAATCTTGAGAGTAAAAATAAAAATGACTTTCTATTTAACTCCACAATAAGTGAATGAATGAATGAATAAATAGATGAACTCCCCCCCCCACAACCTCCTTTAGTTAATCAAAATTTTTACTCCATTTACATGAGGTGGGAAGAGGTCAAGGGAGCTCCTGCTCAGTCTGATGAGTCCCCAAGTCAACCTAATTCAGTTATAGGACATGGAATTTTGCCCATGGAGGTACATACATATGGTCAGAGTCCATTTTAAATTCAACGGCAATCTTCTCTTCCTTTCAGCTTTTTTCAGAGCTTGTCACCTTGGGCCCACAAATTGTAGAATATCCTACAGCTCTATTCTAGTGAAAAATGAAGAAAGCTCTTCCCTCCAAGGACTCAATCCATCATAATAAATAATGAATTACAACCTTCAGAGAATACTGGAGGAAGAGAGACAGGGCATAGGAATAGGACTTTAGGGTGAAAATTGCTTTAGGTTATACCTTCTTTCTCTTTTGCTTGAAATTCTACCATTAGAGATTCATTCCTTTGGGTTTATCCCCATAAAAAAAATTCAGATACCCATGAAGGGGTAACTCATTAAAGTATTATCATCTCTATGTGAATTCATTCATCAGAACACTTTCTAATCAAATTGGATAATGTATTAAAAGCCCTTTACAATGCTTAAAGCCTATATAAATGTCAGTTTTATTATTAATATCTTACTCCCAGCTGAGGGTGAAATGAAAGAAATTTGTCTTTGTTTCCCTTCGAAACACTCTCACATCCTATCTCCTAGAGTAACCTAGACCTTCTTCCTAACTTATCTCTGACATGTCTCCAGTCCTGTATTCCATTTCTTCACAACTTATCTCACTCAGACCCATCGTGCCTAAACCAGATCATTCCTGGAAGAACATCAATCAGTTGCCCTTTGACTCCAATCACCACTCCCTCTGGCTGCCCTGTCCCAAACGTTCCTCTCTTGCTGCCACTCCCCTACATTTGTTGGTTTCCTCTATTAGAGCTTAAGCTGCTTAAAGACAGGGACTACATTGGTTGTTCATATTCATATTCTAGGTGCTCAGTAGAGTGCAAGGCACATAGTAAGCCACTTTTTAATTCATTAGTTCACAGCCTTGCTTTTAGTTGGCTATCTACTTAATCCTTGAAGAGGTATCAACTAATGAGCTTTAGGTAAACCTATTCCTCTTCAGCATCAGCTTAACCACCTACTACACAAGGCAAAATTGAGTGAGGAATTTGCTTGAATTGAGTGAAGTTTATTTCTCGTGCCCTTTAACCTCTCATTTCAGTCCTCTCCATTTTCAAAGTACTCCTTCCCTTGGGCATAGATGGCCTTTATGTTAGCCCAACTGCCCATGGCATCCCACTCCAAGACCTACCCTTTTTTTTCCTTTGAGGCAATTGGAGTTAAGTGACATGCCCAGGGTCATACAGCTAGTAAGTGTCTGAGGCCGGGTTTGGGGCAGGTGCTGTATAAGACCTACCCTTTCTGAATAGTACTCCACATCCGACATCCCATCTCCATCAAAACCTGTGTATCCTGTGTCTTCCTTCTCTGTATGTCAACTGAAAAGCATTATATGAACCAACCCCCACAATGGTATAAATAACTGATAACAAGTTTTGTTTTGTCCTGTAAAAGGTGGTGACATACATTTTGACAGAGGAATCCCCCAACCCAGGTCTACTGTATACTCCATATAAACACTGTGAACTCCACATGCCTAGGGACACCCTCATCACAACTTCACATCTCTTCCAGTGCATCGCATAATGGGGGGAGAGGAGACAAGAATGGAGAGTGAATCAGAAGCTTGGAGGTTTTTCTGGTCCTCTCCCTCCATGACATTTCCTCTGGGAAGGAATGAGGATCCCAGAGTCCCACTTGGCCCTTCCACATGTGTTTAGTTTAATAAAACTTTGCCGCAACGACAAGAACAAAAAGAATCTCTAGAGTCAAAACTTGAGATATTGTGACAGGTCAGTAGGAAAGATATTTGGGAAGAGGTGGGCAGGGAAGGGATTTCCCAGCATCCTTAAAGTCACACCACTGTGCAGCTGCCTACACTGCCAAGACAGAAGGCTGGCCCTGAGCCTCAGGAAAAAGTTTCCAGGAGAGAGAGAAATTTCAAGACATAAGTTCTATCTCCCTCCAGCTGGCTAGGAGCACGAGTCAGTTTTCTTAAAGAGAAAAAGGGTACTCCATCTGTAACTCCCACACGTCCTCACCAAGAGCAAATGGCCTCATATTAATATTAATGCCACAGAAAATTAAACCAAGGCCTCACAGACGCCTGTTTCCAGTCTATAACACCTGGGGTTTGGAAAGGGTTCCTTTATTACCAGATTTCCAATGGTTTGGAACAGGCTATGAAATCCTAAATCTGGCAGAGGAGCACAAAAAAATGATGCCTGACTGGGCTGAGCACAGGCAAGGGAAGGCACTTCAGGGAAATGAGTCCATCAGACATGACAAAAAAGAAAAAAGAAGGAAAAATGCGTGGCATCCTCACGCTCTCCACTGGCAAGCTGGATTCAGTTTTGTTTTCTTCCCACCAACTACTCTCCTCCACTTCCTCCTCCCCCAATCCCATCCCAACTCCCATCTTGCTGCCTCTAGAGTCAAGAAAGAAAGGAAAGCTAAAGAATGAGCCAGCCAGTGTCCAAAGGAATGGACTTCTTTCACATTGTCCTGGATCTGATTCTTACCACCTGTGTGATCTTGGATACATCATTTAAGAGATTTGTCTCTGAATCTCAGTTTCCTCAACTATAAAATGAGGGAATTGGAATAGATCAGGGATTCTCCTGAGGCCCACAGATCCCTAAGGGATCCATAGATAGATTTCAGGGGGTCCATGAACTTACACGGGGAAAAATTTTAGGTCATTATTTTCACTAACCTGTGATTGAAATGTAGCATTTCCTTCTATTGGGGCAGCTAAGTGACAAAGTGGATATAGGGCCAGGCCTGGAGTCAGGAAGACTCATCTTCCTGAATTCTTATTCAGCCTCAGATATTCTCTAGCCTTGTGGCCCTGGACAAATAATTTAACCCTGTTTGCCTCAGTTTCCTCATCTGTAAAATGAGCTGAAGAAGGAAATGCCAAATCACTCCAGTGGTTTTGCCAAGAAAACCCCAAATGTGGTCACAAAGCATTGGACTTGAGAGTAACAATTTCCTTCAATTATTTAAAAGTCTTATTCTGAGCAGGGGTCCATAATCTCCTCCAGACTTTTCTAAAGGGATTTATAAGACAAAAAAGTTAACAGTTTCTTGTCTAAATAACCTCCAAAGTCTATTCTAGTGCTAAATCCATGATCCCTTTGTTACTACAGTAAATCTTTTGAGAGAGACTATATAGATTTAGGTCTGGAAGGGATCTCAAAGGCTGTTGTGGGCCAAGATATTGGGAAGGACTGGAATCATGTGAGTTAACCGCAATCACACACACACACACACTCACACAATACCAATGGGGAGTGTTACGAGTTGCAGACCTGAGGCTGTTGGGGTTAACTCTGCCCCTGGGTATATTGATCTGAGATCCAGATGTGGGCCCTTTAGGCAAGAAGAGCAGAAGAGCAGTTTTCATGCTTTTGGTAGGGAGTTCTGAGGTCCTAGACAATGCCCTTGCTAACTATTATTTAAACCTCGTAGGCAGCTTACTTAGCACAGTTCCTGGCACATAACAGGCACTTAATAAATGCCAATAACTGACTGGCTTTTGTTTTTTATCCTCTTAATTATCTTGAGACTTGCTTCTACCTAATGTTATTAGAAATCATTTGAAAAAAAATTTTAATTAAAATAAAATAAAACAAAACTTAAAAAAGAAGGAAATCATCTGGTCCAGTTACCTCATTTTCCAGAGGAAGATACTGCTTTATATTCATTATATTATTTGAGCCTCACAACTGTCCTATGAAGTGGGTATTGCAAATATTATAATTCCATTGGAAACTGATTATCTTTCACCTTTCTTTCTATCTCCAGCCTTTAGCAAAGTGCCTGGCACATAGTAGGTACTTAATAAATGTTTATTGACTCACTCAGAAAGGTTAAGAGACTTTTATATGGTTACACAGCTAGTTAATTGAGAACTAGGATTTGAACCCAGATTTGTCTCAGTTTCCCCATCTGTAAAATAACCTAGAGAAGGAAATGGTAAACCACTCCAGTACCTTTGCCAAGAAAATCCCAAATAGTGTCTCAAAGAATCATATGTTACAAAAAAAACAACTGAACAACAACCTAATTACAAGTTGGGTATGCTATCTACTTATAAAATGCTGCTTCAGTCCAGGCAATTAGCTATACTTCATAAGTTCCAGTCACCAAGTCCAAATGAACTATATCCTAGGATACTAAAAGATGTGATTGCCAAGGCTCTGCCAGGGATCTTGGAAAGGCCATAAAGAATAGGAGAAGTGCAAATAGCCTGATTTTCAAAAAAAAATTGTCTTTCAAAAGAAAATAATCTTCAAACCATAGGCCAATGAGCTTGACTTCTATGACTGGAAAAATACATTAAAAGGATGACTTGTAAGTCTTTAAAAGGAAAGCAGTGATCACCAACAGCCAGCATCGCTTCATCAAGAACAGACTAACTTAGGGGCAGCTAGGTGGCTCAGTAGATAGAGCTCTGGCTTTGGAGTCAGGAGGACCTGAGTTCAAATCTGGCCTCAGACACATGACACTTATTAGCTGTGTGACCCTGGGCAAGTCACTTAACCGGGATTGCCTCATCAAAAATAAAATAAAAAAAAAGAACAGACTAACTTTATTTCCTTTTTTGACAGAGTAACCAGGCTGGCCGTTTCAGGGGTTGCACAAAGAGGGTAACCAGACCAGTAGATCAAATGAAGGCAATGGATATATCATACTTATATCTGAAAAGACATTTGACAAAGTAGCTCATGCTATCCTTCTAAATAAGATGGAGAGATACAGGATAGATGATAATTAAGTTAGAATCATTGAATAACTAGTTAAATGACCAGACTCAAATGGGAGTCATTAATGGATCCATAAGAGGATCTGTCTTTGGTCTTGTGATGGTCAACGTTTTATCAATGATTTGGATGAAAGCGTGGATGTTATATCTGTCAAATTTGTAGATGACACAAAGGTGGGAAGGCTTGGTTAACATGTTGGATGACAGAGTAAACTTGAAAAGCTAAAATAATGGGTCAAATCTAATAAAGCTGAAATGTAATACTGACAAACAGAAGTTTATGCCTGAGCTTAAAAAAAAACAACTTTTATACAAGTACAAGACAGGGGAAGTATGGTGGACAACAGTTTTTTATGTAAAAAACATTTAGAAGTCTGGAGACTTTAATGGATTATAAACTCAATATGAGTCAACAATGTGACATGGTAGCCAAATGCTAACTCATATTAGGCCATGTGCAGAGAAGCACAGTAATGGTCCTTAAGTATTGCATTCATTTCTGACAGTCACGTTTTAGGAAGGGTGTCATCAAGACACAGTACATCCTAAGGAGAAGAACTAGGATAGTGAGGAGCTAGGAGACCATGCCCTAAAAGGATCAGTTGCAGGAACTAGAGATGTGTAGTCCGGAGACCAAGAGACTTAGGAAGGATACAATAAGTTGCCTCAAGTACCTGAAGGACTATCATGTGAAAGAGGGCTTACACTTTTTCTGCCTAGCCCCGGAGAGGAAACCCAGGAGTAATGTTTGGAAGTTACACGGAGGCTGATTTTAAGGAAAATCTCTTTACCAATTTGAGCTCTCCAAAAGAGAATGGGTGCATTGGGAGATAGTGGGTTCTCCCAATGCTGTCTGGAGCTCTTCAAGGAAATGCTAAATAGAACATTTTAACTATGTAGAAGAGGGGGGCTCATGCCCACAGACAGATTAGACTAGGTGACATGAGAGATTTAGTGATTCCGTGATTCCTTACTCTGGGGTATAGTGTCTGTCAACTTCTAGTCCACACACAAGGCACAGTTTTCTGCTTACTGTGGAATCAAAGAAGTTTATAGCTGGAAGAGATCTTAGAAATCATCTGGTTCGTTTTTATTTTACAGAGGAAAAAAATGGAGGCCCATATAGGAAAAGAAACTTTTCTATAATCTCACAAATAGTAGGTGAACTCAATTGTTATACCCCTGTATGAGGTGACCATTCCAAAAATGACCCCAACCCTCCTCCAGATTATGGTATCCAATGGTAAAGTCAGCTAGGTGGGGCAAGGGAGGGAGCTGGGAGCTCCAGGTCTAGAGTCAGGAAGTTACTAGCTGTGTGACCCTGGGCAAGCCATTTAACTTATGTTTTCCTCAGTTTCCTCATCTGTAAAATGGGGACAGTAATAGCACCTGCCTCCCAGGGTTGTTGTGACGATCAAATGAGACAATGATTGTAAAGCACTTAACGCTGCGCCTGGCACATAATAAGTGCTGTATAAATGTTGGCTATTATTATTATCCATTTGCTCCTCTTATAGTTGCTGAAACTTCCCAAACTGAATACTCAACAGTTACTCAATGCCTACAGCACAGGGCAGAAGAACAGATAGCTAATTTCTTATTCATCCCCTTCTGTGTTCAATTCATTTAACACTTTAACTAAACTGTTGTCCTGAATGAGGAAGGACTTGACCATCAATGAGGGTAAGATTCTGTCATAATAATATCATCTAGTAAAATTGCTTTTCTAGGCCAATTCAAGTCTAGTCATCCCTTCTGAGCCTCATGCATCTGAATGGCTTTTGTGGCTGAGCTATAGCTATGGTTCCCTATAGATCAGGTCTATACCAATAATATTTTAAATGGGCCTGACTTGGATTCAATCCCAAAGATTTACACAAACATGCTGAAGCATTAGCAATTCAACATAGCCAAGATTTAAAGGTCAAAGCAAACATCAGAGAACATCTGCAGCTTTCCAGTGCCGGTCAGGAAGATGACATTCTTGTGTTGAATGCCTCTGGTTGGTTAACTTTATCTCCCTAAGCAGTCCCAGGGACAATGGAGACCAATGATTAAATAAGCCAGCAATTCTTAGAAATTGTTTCTAATGCTCTAGAAACTCTTCTGCTTCTTCCACAACAAGTATTCCATCTTGTTCATCCTTCATTATCCAAGGAGAATGTTTACTCTTCTTTTCTCTTTTTGCAATATGTTTACATTGTGAGGGACTATCTGATGTTGGCTACTGCCAAGTGAAAGTTGTGGCAAGATGGGGTAGGAACAAGATATTAGGAAGTAATCGGAGCTCACGCTCCCGAGGCAGGGGCTGTGCTAGGCAGAGTTGTGGTGAACTGGGATGGGGGCTGGATACGGAGAAGTAACCGGAGCTCACTCACGCTCCTGAGGCAGTGGGCAGTGCTATGTGGAGCTGTGATAAGCTGGGGAAGGAACAGAATACAAGGAAGTAGCCGGAGCACGTGCTCCTGAGGCAGGGGGCTGTGCCACGTGGGAGTGGGATGGCAGAGGACGAGTTCCCTTTGCTTAGCCCCCTCCCTAGGTACAACACTAACCCCAGACGCCTCCTTCCTGTGTCCTTCCTGACTTCCTGGGTCACGTACTTTCCCTTTGTGTAGCACTGACCCCAGACACCTCCTCCCGGTATCTGGGCCTGACTTCCTAGGTCACGTACTCTCTCTTTGTCTATGCACTAATCCCAGATGTCTCCTTCCTGTATCCGGTCCTAGCCTCCTGCGTCACTTCCTCTCCCTTGGTGCACTAAACCCAGACATCCCCTTCTGGTATCTGATCCTACAATCAATGACTAGTAGGAGGGCTGAGGAGGTGGGGCTAAGTAGGTACTTAAGGAACGGTAGTGGTCAGAGCTCGCTCTCTCTTTGCTCCTGCTCTCTTGCTCTGGCCTTCCTGCTTGGCCTTGCTGTGATGGCCTCTGAATAAAGCTCGGGTGTTGGCACCTCCTGGTCGGCTCGTCTCTGTGTGTTTATCCGGGTAGGCTCCGAAGACTGGTAAGTATGACTCTGGCAGCCTGCTCCTTATAGGAGGAGAGTGCACGGCGTGGCCGGCACATTACATAATCCCTATGTAACATGAATATGTTTATACATTCCACAAAGAGATTGTTAGTAGTTTCAGGGAAATGCACTAAGATGATTTTCCTTCCAGAAGTAGAGACACAGAGAGAGAGTAGGGGGAGGGGAAGGGGGGAGGAGAAAGAGAAGGAAAGAGAGAGAGAGAGAGAGAGAGAGTTCAGAAGACTAGAAGTCCTCTGGAGAAATAATTGGATTCTGTCTAGGTGTCCATAAATACAGTTAACACATACTGTCCCTACTCTGGTATCTATTAAATGCAATTGTAGGACTGAATTTAGAAAGGATGCGAAGGAAATTTGGATTATGCTTCTTTCTATAAAGGGAGAGACAAATTACAGACAAATGCAGAACTAAAATAAGGAGACTACAAGCCCTGGGAAAGGCTGATTCTAGGGATAAAATAGGGAAGAAATGAGCCAGTCAGGCAATTTGGGGGAGCCAAAGATCAAGACAAAGTATAATTAAGATTTCTTCAACTCTATAACTTCCCCCTTTATTTTTAATTTCCTTAAGTTTCCCTGTGGTGATTGGCATTCTAAGGGGAAGAAGAACATTTTATAAATCTAAAAAAGGGTCATGAGTTGATTTCACAGAGAGAAGACAAGTAAGAATCTGCATTGCTTTTCCAGGGGAATACAGGAATGCATGGAGAACAGGGAAGATCTCAAAAGGTTCTGTCAATGACACAGTTATCACTAGTTTTGTAACAAAGTCAGTATTGATCAATTCTTTTAGCATTTCCTTGAGCCTGAGACCTCAGGCAGCTTGCAGCACAGTCC
>NW_020954610.1:53540961-53605974 GCF_900497805.2 Vombatus ursinus
CTGTCTCTCACTCCTATCAATTAACTCATCAATCAAGTGAGAGACAGTCTAGAACAATGAAAAAAATGTGCTAGATTTGGAGTCAGAAGACTTAAGGTTGAGCTCAATATTGTCACCTACATCCTGTACAACTCTGAGCAAATCCTTAATATATCTGGATCTCAAGGTATAAAATGAAGGCGACTCTAAGGTCCATATGATTCTAAATCCATGATCTACAAACTCTGTGGCTACAGTACGATGGAAATTTAGGAATTCCAGTCAAGTGGCCCTGGTCATCCTGTTAGTGCCTGCTGCTTCAGGGTGGGAGAGAGGCTGATGCCCTCTGTAAGACTAAGAACCAATGCTGCCCTTCTGTTCCCATATGACACATGCCCTGCTTTGCTAACTGTAGTAATATCCAGATGAGAAGTAAAGATAATGGGGGACGAGACCGCTAGGTGGTACAGTGAATAGAGTGTTGGGCCTAGAGTCAGGAAGACCTGAGTTCAAATCTGGCTTCAGATACTTACTAGCTGTGTGACCCTGGGTAAGTCACTTAACCCTGTTTGCCTCAGTTTCCTCATCTGTAAGATGAGCTGGAGAAGGAAATGGCAAACTACTTCAATATCTTTGCCCAAAAAACCCCAAATGGGGTCACAAAGAGTCAGACAACTGGAAGAACTGAACAACAACAAAAAAAAAGGATAGTGGCAGCAAGATACAAGTGGGGAGCATCAATCAGAAAAGTTTGCAACTACTTGTGAAAAACAAGTCAGATTCAAAATGGGGAAACAAGACTTGGCCCTGTAGTAGTCTTCCTTTATTGAAAGTCATGCATGCAAGGTGCCATGGTGTACAAAGCAACGACCAGGGAGGACCAGCTTCAAATTGTATAGTCCCTGAGGAAAATGCCAACATGGGACCAAGAGGAGGGCATCATATATTTGGAGCTGGGTTGGGCCTTAGGGATCATCTAGTCTAAAACCCTCATTTTATAGATGAAAGAATTGAAGTCTAAAGAGGTCTAATGATTTGCTCAGGGTCATACAGGTAGTACTAGTTTTCAGCCTCAGGTCATCTGACACCAGATCCCATGAACTTTTCACTGCACCAGGATAAGGGAAATTGAAGGCAGAGAATACCAAAAACAAACCTCACCAATTTAATATCTGAGCCTCATGGATAGGAAGAAAGCTTTAAACTCACTGGGCTCATCAGTAAGCTGGTATTGTGTAATCTAATGAAAAAATGACAGAAGACCTAGGATCAAATTGTAGCTTTGCCATTTACTGGATATATAACCAAGGTTAAGTCACTCTTGGAGCCTCAGTTTCTTTATCTCAAAAATGGAAAAAAGGAAACAAGCATTTATTAAGCTCCTGCTATAAGCCAGGTGCTGTGTTAACCCCTTAAAAATATTATCTCATTTGACCATCACAATAACCCTGGGAGGTAAGTGCTATTATTAACCCCATTTTGCAGTTGATGAAACTAAGGCAAACAGAAGTTAAGTGACTTGTCCAGGGTCACACAACTAGTAAGTGTATGGTTGGATTTGAACTTGGGTCTTCGTGACACCAAGCCTAGGGATGTAGGGAATGATAATCTTCATAGTATTGCTACAAAGATACAGTGAGATACTATGTATGGTGCTGGGAAGGTACCACCAAGAAGAAGAGTCAGAGACACCATGATCCCCCTAAACCAATCAATAAATTACCAAGCACGTTTTGTGTGCCTAGCCCAGTCCTTAAATGTTGAGCAGAATACTGATGAAATAATGATAGTGTTTCTAACGAAAAGAATTTATACCCTAATTGTAGAGATAAGACCAATACACATAAAACATTAGAGAATCAGATAGTATGTAATGAAGTGTTAAATTCTATAGTACAGATAAGGATTGCAAACAGAATTCAAAGGAGGAATAAATTCATGGGGACTAAAATGGTCAAAGAATCATACTCTCAGTGCAAAGGGAGTTTAGAGACCCAGTTTAGTCTATTCCTCTCATTTCACAGCCTCTCAACTATAGGGAGACTGAGGCCCAGAGAGTAGAAGTGTGTGTATGTGTGTGTCTATGTGTATGTGCATAGGTGTGTCTATGTGTGTGTGTGCATGTGTGTGTATGTGTGTGTGTGTGTGATTTCTTGAAAGATCTAAAACTACCACCACCCAAGTCTCTAGGCTCTCAGGATAGTGTTCTTTCCCCTATGCCACGTTATTCAATTAAAAAGCTTTATTTAAACATCTATTTAAGGGGCAGCTAGGTGGCAATGTAGATAGAGTACCAGCCCTGGACTCAGGAGGACCTGAGTTCAAATCTGGCCTCAGACACTTGACACTTAGCTGTGTAACCCTGGGCAAGTCACTTAACCCTGACTGCCTCACCAGAAAAAAAGCAAAGCAAAACAAAACAAAACAAAATCTATTCAGCCAAGCACTGTACCAGGCTTCAGGAACACAAATAGGAGAGCAAAACAGCCCCTGCCTTCCAAGAATTTACATTCTACCTGGGAAGATAAACATTCACACAGAAGTAAATACAGGATATAGACAAAGTAAAATACAAAATAATCTTGGAGGTGAGCGCTGACAAGTCAGGTAATCAGGGAAGCTCTCTTGAAGGAGGTAGCTGGAAAGAAGCAAGGGGTTCCAGGAACCAGAAATGAGAAGGGAAGCTTTCAGTCATAGGGGATGAGGAGCCTGCACAATGATACAGAGACATAAGATGGGATGTCATGCATTGGAAAAACCAAGCAGGACGCTGACTAGAATGGAGAGCAAGCACATGAAGGAGAATAGTGTTGACTCAACTTGGAGAGATAGCATGGAGTCAGACTACACAAGATTTGAAATGCCAAGCCAAAATGTTCATCTTTTTATCTTCAAAGCATTTGGGAGCCACTGAAGCTTTTTGAGCAAAGGAGTAACATTATCAAACCTGTGTGCTTTAAGAACATAAATTTGGAAGTTGTACAGGGAGGGATTGGGGGATACAGGAAACAAGGAGACTAGTTGAGAGACTACGGTAACCACCTGGTTTAATAGTGACGAGGGCCTGAACCAGGACTATGGTCCTAAGAATAGAGAGAATGGGACAGGTACTGAGAGATGTTTTATAGGGGGAATCATTAGGATGTAGTGATCAATGGGACACGATGAGTGAATGAAAGTGAAGAATCCAAGATGACTCCAAAGTGGTGGCTAGAAGAATGGTGATGTCTTCTACAGAAGTAGAGAAGCTAAGGTGAAGGACTGGGCAGCTAGGTGGTGCCACAGATAAAGCACTGGGCTTGGAACCAAGAAGATCATCTCCTTGAGCTCAAATCTGGCCTCAGACACTTACTATGTGACCCTGGGCAAGTCACTTAGCCTGTTTGCCTCAGTTTCCTCATATGTAAAATGAGATGGAGAAGGAAATGGCAAATCACTTCAGCATCTTTGCCCCCCAAAAAACCCCAATATGGTCACAAAGAGACAGAGTGAAACAACTCAACAGCAAAATAGCAAAGAGGAAAGATAGGTTTAGCTTATTAGCATGGATGAGCTCACCAAATTAGCTAATTATCCTCTAAGAAGGTCCAAATATACTTTAGGGAGTCTATCTTACCAATTTACAGCCCAAGGAAATCCAAACACATGGCCACAGTGAACTCATCACTCAGCTTCACCCTTGGTTGAGATTTGCCATCTTTTCTTCAGTTCTCAATTCCATGAAAAGTCTGAGATGTGCTTTTCTAGGATGCTCCCTTGAGCTATAACTATAGTCAAACATGCTGTCAAATAATGGCAGTGGGATGGGGCAAATGTGTCCAAATGCCTGGGAAGAACCCAAGGCCTGGTGTTCAGAGCTCTGCTTTCCAAGCCCTGTCTGAATCACTCTGAGCCTCTAGGAATGACAAGGGCTCCTTCTGCAGCTTTTACTTACTGCTGCAGTTACAGCCTTAAAAGAGGAGCTCTTGGCTAAAGAATGTCAGGGGAGGAAAGATCTGTAGTAAAGAATGCCAACTGGTTTTATTATCATTATGCTTGCTATCATTATTATTATTGTGTCTGTTTGTTACGGTTATTATTGTTCATTTAGACAGCATTTTATTTTTGCAAAGTGTCTGACAATTACTCTGGTCCCGGGAACAGGAGGTGACTAGTTGGAAACAGTCCTCTTAAGTTCCTGAGAGAGGAAATAAATAGAAAAATAGTGCCCTCTACGGGTAGAATGAATACCAGCAAGAGATATGAGCTTCCAAAGAAATAGAAAAACAATGCCCCTACAGGTAGAAAGAATGCCAGCAAGAGAACTGAGCTTCCTGAGAAATAGAAAAAAGTTGCCCCTACAGGTAGAAAGAATATCAACAAGAGATCTTAGCTTTCTGCTCTGTGGAACTGTTTGGACCAGAATGGGGAAAACGGACTCCAAGTCAGAAAAAGTTTGAGGAGTAATTGTGGGAGGTGGGAGGAGGGAGTGGAACCAAGCAATCATTAGAATTGAGGTTGAAAGATTTAGAGGTTGTGGCTTTGTCACATGTTATGGTCAAGTTAGTTTATCCACTCTGACACTATCTTCCTCATCTGATATGGTGTAATGGGGAAAAGTGCTGAATTTGGGGTTAATGGACCTGGGTTCCAATCCTAGTTCTTCCACTTATAACCTGTATGACCTTGGGACAATGACTTTATGTCTGGTCTTCAATTTCATCATCTATAATTATTAATAGTGATAAAAACAATGATGATGATGATGATAACTGATGTTTATGCAGAATGTCCCAAAAGTCTTAGTGCCATGATAAGCCATTAAAACTTAAAACTATACAGAGATGCCCTGCATATTGCTTTGAAATTTGCAGTGTCCCATATAAATCATCTCATTTGATCCTCATAACAACTCTATGAGGAAAATACTACAGGTCTTATTAACTCAGATTTGTAGATGGGGAAAATGAGGTTTGGAAAGGTTAAGTAATATTCTTGACGCTATTGAGCGTCAAAAATGCAGGATTCAAACCCAACTCTTCTTGACTCCAAATCTGTTGCCATTGTTGTTTAGTCATTTTCAATTGTGTCTGACTCTTCATGACCTTATTTGGGATTTTCTTGGCAAAGATACTAAAGTGGTTGCCATTTCCTTCTTCAGTTCGTTTTACAGATGAGGGAACTGAGGCAAACAGAGTTAAGTGACTTGCCCAGGGTCACACTGCCCTAGGGCAGCTAGGTGGTGCAGTAGATAGAGCACTGGGGTTGAATTTGGCCTCAGACGCCTACTAGCTGTGTGACCCTGGGCAAGTTATTTGAACCCTGTTTGCCTCAGTTTCCTCATCTGTCCAACGAACTGGATAAGGAAATGACAAACCAATTCAGTCTCTTTGCCAAGAAAACCCCAAATGGGGTCACAGAGAGTCATACATGACTGAAACAACTCAATAACAACAGGGTCACACAGCTAGCAAGTGTCTGAGGCTAGATTTGAACTCAGGTCTTCTTGACTTCAGGGCCAGTACTCTATCTACTGCACCACCTAGCTGCCCTAACTCTAAATCCAGCTCAGGGGAATTCCACTACAGGGGAATGGACTAGAACTAGATCAATGGTATCAAACTCAAACAGGAATGAGGACTGTTAAACTGTACATAAGGAACCCTATGAGCTGCATATGGAATTAGCTTTAGAACATAATATAATCTATTTTATTGTATTTTTATTTCTTTTGCTAAAAATTTCCCAATCACTGTTTTTCATCTGGTTTGGGCCACACTCAAGACTGTTGAGGGCCACATGCACCCACAGAGCACCTATTTGATACCTCTCGACTAGATAATCTCTAAGGTCCCTGCCAGCTCTAAATTTGTGCTCTGTAAAATGGGGAAAGAGAACATTGTACTTTCTCCCTTACAGGGTTGTTGTAATTAAAGTCCTCTATAAATCTCAAAGTATCTCCAGACCTAAACCTCACTGTATAATTATGGTTATTATTATTATTATCACATACTCAGACAAGGGTTTGGATTTGAGACAAGTTGAATGGTGGATTCAGAGGCAAAGAACTGGAAAGAAAGTTAAATACGTACAACAGAAATAAAACCTGGCTAAAGTTGGGTGTTTATTTGGAAAATAATGGGAAGTAAAGTTGTTGTATATGATTGTGATGGAGTATTATTGTGCTATGAGAAATGACAAGCAGGATAGTTTCAGAAAAACCTGGAAAGACTTATATGAACTCATACAAAATGAAGGGAGCAGAATCAGAAGAACATTGTACATAATAATAGCAATGCTGTAATGAGGATCAGCTGTGAATGACTTAACTATTCTCAGCAATACAAAGATCCAAGACATTTCTGAAGGACCTATGATGAAAAATGCTATCCATCTTGAAAGAAAGAACTGAATACAGACTGAACTGAATCTGAATACAGATTGAAGCTTACTGCTTTTTTACTTTATTTTTCTTGGGGGTTTTTTTGTCTGTGTTTTCTTTCACAACATGACTAAAATGGAAATGTGTTTTGCATGACTGTCCATGTATAACCTTTATCAAATTGCTTTCCTTCTCAATGATGGGGAAGGGGATGAATATGGAAATCAAAATTGCAAAAAACCAAGGTTAAATATTGTTGGGGCAGCTAGGTGGTGGAGTAGACAGTCCTGGAGTCAGGAGGACCTAAGTTCAAATCTGGCCTCAGACACTTACTAACTGTGAGACCCTGGGCAAGTCACTTAAACTCAATTACCTCCAAAGAAAGGTTTAAAAATTATTTTTACGTGTAATTGAGAAAAAATAAAATTTTTAAATTTTAAAAAAGAAAGAATAAGAGGTTAGGGCAATTAAAAAAAAAACAAATATCTGAGCAAAGGTTTATTTATACCCTAGGCAGCCATAGAAAGAAGGCTTCTGAGAGCCAGGCTGGCTAATGATTCTCTCAGGCAGCAAACAAGAGTCCTGCCAGCAAGATACAAAACTGCCCTGAGAATGGACTCTCTGCAGCCCAGTTGCAGGGGACTGGTCTAAATAATTGATCTCCCAAATGAGCCATGGATCAAGTAGATTTGAATTAGTGTTAAAGAAATCATAGAGGGGCAGCTAAGTGGTGCAGTGGATAGAACACCGGCCCTGGAGTCAGGAGGACCTGAGTTCAAATGTGGCCTCAGACACATAACATTCATTATGTGGGCAAGTCACTTAACCCTGATTGCCAAACAAAAACAAACAAACAAACAAACAAAAATCATAGAATCTCAGAACTTAGATAAGGAAACCGAGGCCCAGGGGAGAGAAGCAACACCCATTTTGCTTAGATAATAAGCATCAGAGGCAGGATTTGAAACCAGATCCTACAACTCCAAAGTCAGTACTCTTCAATGCACCATACTGCCAGAAGGGATTAGAGATCCCTAGTCTAATTTCCCACCCCTCACAGAAATGCCTTGTATATGATCCCTGACAAGTGGTCATCTATGCTCTGCACTTCCAGGGACAGAGGTGTTTGTTGTTTCACAAGATAGCCCATTCCATTCCTGGAGAGCTCTAAGTATTAGGAATTTTATTTCTTATACTGGACTAAAACGTATTGCCTTGTAACTTCTACCCTTTTGACCTAGTTCTGCTCTCTGTAATAAACAGAGTGGAAGTCTAATCCTTTTCTATAAAACAACCCTTCAAATATTTGAAGACACCTTTTTTCTGTCCCTCTGATCTTTTCTAAATGATCCAAGTTCCTTCAACTGAACCCCAACTTTGCTTCAAGTCCCCTCACCATCATAATCACTCTCCACTGCATGTAATCCAATTTGTCAATGTCCTTCCTAAAATTGGAGGCCCAGAAATGAGCATAAACCTCTGATGTGGTCCAACCAGCACACAATAGTGGAACTATTATGTCCAATAATTTGTACTGTTTGCTTTTGTTAAGGTAATTTAAGATTGTGTTAGCTCTTTTAACTTTCATATTATCCTCAGACTGAGCTTTCTTTCAGACACAAGAGTGTGGTACAAGGAGGGCTACTTCCATCAGTCACCCAGGGCTTAGTGACATTGCCTTTGAGATTCCCTTCTTTGGAAATGGCAGCCTGAAACCTCACTGCCAGCCTGACAAGGTGGAATCAAGCGCCTTCTATGTGGTTAGGATATAGTCATTAACCCAAAGAGCATTACAGCTTCCCTGGAGATAACCAGAGGAAAATGTAGACAAAGTAGGGACACGACTAGTCAAAGCTGTTCTTGAACATAGATAAAGCAGGTGGCTGCCCATGCAGTTCTTATGATTTTTGTAATGAGTGCTTGGGGAAAAAAAAACTGTATGCCCCAAAGTTTCTCCACATTAACCTGACTCTGTGCCTGAAATTTTCACTATGAGAATCACTCCTCCAGGTTACACAACAAAAGGTGAATGGGAGGGTAGTAGGAGGATATATTGCTTCCAAAAGGCCAATGTTCAAAAAAAAAAAAAGTTACTCAAGATTCAGTTCTCTGCTCCACCTCTCATTGGCACATAAGCAGGGGCGCATTTATCAGATTAGCTAAACGCCATCTTAAGTGCTGACAGGATAAGAAAGAAGACAAAAAACCATCAATAGAGAGAGAAGCACATTAAGTTTCAGCAGCATGAGAATGGAGCTATGATATTGGGAATAGAGGTAAGAGATTCTATTATCCAACAGAGAAATGGTGTCAAAACCAAATTATTTCCCTCACTTCTCAATCTTACTGTTTCTGGGAAGAAAGAAAAGGAAAAAAGAAGGATGGGAGTGTAGCCTTAAAACCACAAAAACATAAAACTTCAAAACCAGGAGAGAAAAGATATCTCAACTCCTTAATCTCAAGTGCTTAGCTCTCCATCCCTGACAAATCCATCCTAGTCCAAGTAAAGAACATATCATATAGTGAAAGTTCAATCCCAATGACCAAGTCCAATTGTCCTGAGATGACTTAATTCTTACCTACTCCATACTAAAGAGCCAGAAGTCTTCTAGAAACCATCTGTCAGCACTTACCTATCATTTTTTTATCAAGAGCTATATACAGCTCTGGTTGACATTTTATGACTTTGGTTTTTATGGCAACTGGAACCCATATGAATCAGCCACACCAAAACCACAAGCCAAGATTTAACATGACATATTCTTTGGCTTCTTACAACTTCCTATAATCACTTGGTGACTCTCATCAGGGCAAGATTAACATAAAGAATTGTATTGTTTTTGATCAACCAAAAGAAAATGTTATTCACTGCCTCTAGAAGTCTCTGTCTTTGAAGAACCAGGGAAACTCTTCCATTCACTCCCTCTACCCACAAATAAAGAAAAGGAAAAAAGAGAAAGGTTTAAAAATAAACAAACACTAAAGTATTTTTTGAATACATTGTCCTTGTCCCAAAATCAAGAACAGTATTCTGAGGTTCCAAGCAAGATATAAGCATTGACCTTTCACTTGCTTTTGAAATGCCATAAAGGAAGGATAAAGTCTCAAAATAGTCAGTGTGACAAGATCATATATACTTCCACATGTACATATATACTTCCACAATTGCCCAAAATACAGAGTGATGCAAGGAATATTTCATAAAGCTTGTCAAAGATGACTGTTTGTTTAATACCTAACAGAGGTCTTTCTTAGTGCTAAAAATGACTTTCTCTGATTCAAATGCAAGTGGAAAAGAAAAAGGCAGAGAAAACCAGCTTCCTGTCTAAAAAGAAAACCTATTCCCTACAGAACCTCTGGTTGGAAGGGACTTCAAAGAACAACTCTTCCAACCCCATCATGAGCAGAAATCTCTATTACAAATATCCCCAAATGGCTCTTCAGCCTTCACTTCAAGACCCAGTGAAAGACAGTTCATTTTTGTATAGCTCTAGTGTTTGGATTTTTTTTCTGTACATCAAGATAAAACCTCCCTCTCTGCAATTTTCACCCATTGCTCCTACTTCTACTCCCTGAGACCAAACAAACCATATCTACTCCCTCTCACATAAGGTAGAACATAGGGATATGTACCCCGCCACCACCACTTACACATAGTTTCTCCCCCAAAAAAGTTCTCCCAGAAAGTTCAGGTTCAAGGCATTCTGGGTCCTCATCCACTCAAAAAACAAAGCTCACAAGCTCACACCAATGTATTTGTTTTTCCAGTCAACCAGGAGACAAAGAAAAGCGTTGAATGAAATATCATAGCAAGAAAGCAATGAACCCTTTCCCCCATAAACCCAGTACAACTCTCTCACAAACTCATATATCATTAGTGAGAAAGAGTGGACACACATAGGGAATATACGTAGCCATGACACATG
This sequence comes from Vombatus ursinus, assembly GCF_900497805.2. Lineage (NCBI taxonomy): Eukaryota > Metazoa > Chordata > Mammalia > Diprotodontia > Vombatidae > Vombatus > Vombatus ursinus. Next base: position 53,551,228 of record NW_020954610.1, read on the forward strand.
TAGAAGAACAACCCAATTCACCCATATCTTCTGATGATGGCATCATGTTCATCCCATGTAGTATATAGCATCTGCCAGGCATGTAGTTTCTGCTACTTGTATGGGAATAGCATGTCAGCTCTACAAGGCATTTCTCCCTATTGGTCTCAAATGGACACTGAGAAGGGTGTTCTTTCTGGCTTTATTGTCTCTCTCAACCATGGCTCTACTGGTCATTTGATCATAGAGTTTTCTTTTTCTCTTCTTCCAGCTTCCAGATTTAGCTAGTCTCCAACTCTAAGAAGAGAGAGGCCACTTCTTCACCATCTGTTTTATATCTTAGATCTCAAGAGATTAAGCTCAAGATCTTTTAAAGAATCAGGCCCTTTGCATACCTAGTTTCAGATTTGGAGGAAAAATCTTCAGGTATTCTATTCTGTGGGGCAGCTGGAGGGCACAGTGGAGAGAGTAACGGGCCTAGAGTCAGGAAGACTCATCTTCCTACGATCAAATCTGGCCTCAGACACTTACTAGCTGTGGGACCCTGGGCAAGTCATTTAACCCTGTTTGCCTCAGTTCCTCATCTGTAAAATGAGCTAGAGAAGGAAAAGGCAAACCACTCCAGCATCTTTGCCAAGAACACCCCAAAATGGGGTCACAAAGAGTCAGACATGACTGAACAACAACAATTCTATTCCACATACAAAGAGACTAAATGTTCTCAGAGCTTTGGCCATCATAGGCTTCACTTCTCCAAAAACAGGGTCCCCATTCACAGGGGTTAACCTCTTTTGGAACATAGAATAGTTAGCCAACTAAGTATATCCCACAGACATTAGATCTGTTTTAAACCTTAATGTCCTGCTCAAATGATAAATCCCCCTACCTCAACTTCCTACTCAAAGATTCAATCTGGCTCAGTTAGAAAGTCCTTTTAACTCCTTAATTCTTTTATCGAGATCCCATCCCCCAAATAAATTGTAATGTAAGAGGGGAGATCTAACAAAGAAACCTCAAAATGCTTTATAGGTTTGACCCACCAGTTTTTCCAGGTCTCAAACTTATAAATATTTCTCTAAATATTTTGGGTCTTTTCACACACAAAAAAAAAAAAAAATACTGTGCAAGCTCAAAAAAAAAGTCTTGAGGTCATTGTCTTTCTCCTGGCTGACCACATTCCTACTTTTATCATGTACATGTGACCAGCAACAAACTGGCCATATGTCAACACTTGGATGCTGCAGTACCCCTTCTTTACAGATACTCTCTTCCCCCCTCTGTAGAGACACAACATTCTCTTGTTTCTCTTACTTCTCCACTTGCTCTTTCTGTCCCACTGACTGGCTTCCCATCTTCTTCTTTATGTAAGGTGGGTCTGGATCCTCAAGGTTCTGCCCTGCAGTTCTCTTCCCTCTCCTCTTTATTTTCTCCTCTCCTCCCATCTCAGGAATATAATTGACTACCACAGTTTTGACTATCATCTATACATGATGACAATCTATATTTTGAGTTTGGGCTTCTCTCCTGAGCTCCAGGCCCACATCTACAATTCCTTACAAGGTTCTTGGGTATCTCATTTGTATATCAAATTCTACATGTCTAAAATAATTTGCTATTTGTTTTTTCCCAAAAACTTGTTGCTTTTTCTATCATCACTATTTGGGTCAAAAGTACTACTGTTCACCTAGGTACCCACATTAAAAACCTTCCTATTATTTTTATTCTTTCCTTTCCATCACTTCTTATCTCTGATCAATTACCAAGTCTTCCTCATTCTGCCTCCATTTATATGGTATTAGTCTTTTCCTCTCTTTTTCTACTGCAACCAACCTCCCCTCCACCAAACTACTACAATCATTTCCTAAAAGGTTTTCCCATTTCCACTCCCTCCCTCATTCAATATATTCTCCACAATACCAACAGACTAACCTTTCTTGCACAAAGATGTGATAATGTCATTTCTCTGCTCAAAATCCCACAATTTCTCTCTATTGCTTACTGGATAAAGTTCAGACCAATTTGAATTGGTCTGAATTCAAAGGCTTTCATGATTCAGTGCCACCCTATCTTTCCAGCTTTATCTCATAGCACTTCCTTCTACATACTTTATGATATAGTCAAACTGAATTACTTATGTTCAGGTCTTCAAATTTTCTTCTTCCATTCCCTTGCTAATGCAATTTCCTATCTATGAAATACTCCTTCCTAGTCTTTTTCTTTTTCTTCTTCTCCTCCTCCTCCTCCTCCTCCTCTCTCTCTCTCTCTCTCTTTCTCTCTCTCTCTCTCACTCCCTTTTTAAATTCTTACCCACACATTTAAGCCAAGCTCAAACAACAACAATAATAAGTAAACAACAACAAAAATAATAACCATAATAATAGACAGTCTTTATATAGGGCTTTTATAAGGATTACAAAGTGTTTTGAAAATAGAATCTCATTTTATCCTTGCAACAAATCTTGAAGGTACATGCTATCATTATACCATTTTAAAGATGAGGAAACTGAGGTAAGCAGAGATTAAGTGACTTGCCCATATAGGTCACACAGGTATTATCTGAGGCCAGACTTGAACTCAGGTTTTCCTTACTCTAGTTCCAGCTTTCTATCTACTGTAATAAAACTAATTAGTAATGACCTTTCCCTTGGATGTAACATAGTGTTTTGCTTATGGTTTCCTCGTAAAATATTGTGTTACAGTCATTTGAATATGTCATAACCTTCCACTAAATTGTAAGCCCCATGAGGACAGGTATTATATCTTAAATAATTGTTTTGTCTTTACTGGCACATACAATAGTCACCTACACACAACTAGGAGGTACTTCACAGAATCACAAAATTAGAGTTAGAAGGTACATTGATAACTTAGAGTGTATAAAGAAAATTACAAATTGATGGTGAAGTACTTCAAGGTCCTGCCACATGAGGAATGGAGTCCAAATGCCCCAGGACACAGAAACACCATCTGCAATGAGTCTGGACACTTGAGAGTTGCATCAAGTTCTCCAGAGCCAGGGCAGGGGAAAAAATGGTCACTGGATTTGGTAAATAGCAAGGTTATTGATAAACCTTGAGAAATCCACTTCAGGACCATGGTGGGGATAGAAACTAGACATAAGAGATTAATAGAGAGGGTAGAGAAATGGAGGCATAAAGTGCAGACAATTTTTTCAAGTAGTTTGGTCCTTAGAGAGAGCAGGAGGCTAGGAAAGCACATGAATGAAGTAGAAGGATCAAAAAAAGGTTCTTATGATTGGGAAGCTCTGAACATTTTTGTAGGCAAATGGAAAAGGCCTGTGGGAAGGGATAAATGAAAGATACAGGGGATGATTGTTGAAACAAGGTCTTGGAGGCAGTCAAACGAGAATAGGATCAAGATCTTAGAAAAGCTATAAAGATCAAAGAGGGAAAGAGAGACTGAAAAATCTTGAGGACTGGAAGAGAAAAGTTAAGGGAGTCCTTTTCAATCTTCTCAATAGCATAGTGAACAGAATTTTGGACTTGGGATCAGGGAGAAATGGATTAGAATCCCACTTCAGACACTTGCTAGCTCTATGACCCTAAACATTCAATTTCCTCATCTGTAAAATGGCTGTAGAACTCTGACCTCTACAATCCTTTCCAGTTCTTAACTTATGGTCCTATGATACTAGGAAGTAGCAGGATAGATTTTTTGAGGAAATTATAAAAGAGGGGTGTTTTGGGAGATTGAGAAAAGAAAAAAGGTCTGAAGAAATCACTGGATCAAGTGAGTGGCAGTCAACAAGAAAATTGTTAAGAACCCTATTAAGGACACCACTATTTCCTTCCTAACACAAGGATAAGATCAATGCTTCTTGAGAAAAGTATGTGGATATCTGTCATGTCACCTTAGGGGACTTCCAGCAGTCATCTCATCTATCGCACTGCCTCTACTCCCTGGGCAGGTTTTATATTTGCAGAGATGAGGTTACCAAGTTAAAGACCCAGTTCTCCCCAGTAGCTTCTAACCCCATCACCAAGAGTAAGGAATCCCACCTATCCAAATACCTTTCCAAAAATAAGAGCGAGTCCAAAAGGAGAGGAACCAAGACTGAGAACTGGTTCACTAGAATCCTTTTATCCACATCACCTCTAGACAAGAAAATGAATATAGAGTTGTGAAATTCCAACACAGTACCATAGGCTTATGTTTAAAGGTACTCAAAGGACTTCTCAGATTTGGCTTCATGAAACTGACACTTCTCATAAACAGACCCTGAAAAATGGTAATGCTGCCTTATTTCCCAGTCATAGCAAACCAGAGACACCTTGTCGAACAGCCATAAAAAATGAGACCTGATTTCATTATATCCTCCACCAATAAGAAACATTTATTAGTCAATCATCTGATGGGTCAGGGTTCCCAAATCTCTCACCTCTGAACCTCAGCTATTTTACATCTAAATCAACTTGTCTTCCTAAAAGGCAGAGTGTCAAACTATGCAGAACAAACAAAAACTATTCCCATTTTAGGCTATTTGTAGAAACGGCAGCAGCAACCCTGAGCTAATATATTTCTACCATCAATGCTACTGTCATTGTCCTCTTCATCTTTGGAAGTGACTGCTATATGAACAGTTGTCTGAGTACCATGAGGCCATCTTCTTTATGTCTTCCTTGTCCCCAAAGCAAGAGTTGCACTTACTAGTTTTTTTGTGACAAGCCTGAAAAAAACCTGCCCTGTCATGAAACACTTCAAAGAATAATGATTGAAACAGTGATGGTAGCATTTGTGGTGACAAATATGATAACAAGGAATCATCTTCATCATTGCCATCATCTCCAAAAGCAACATAATGATGGTAAGAATAATGTTATCATTGCAGATAATGACAGAGATGACTGTGATAGTTTTATCATTGTGGTGGTAATGAAGACTTTTATTGTTGTTCAGTCATTTCAGTCATGACTAACTCTTCATGACCCCATTTGGGGTTTTCTTGGCAAAGATACTGGAGTGGTTTGCCATTTCCTTCTCCATGTCATTTTACAGATGAGGAAACTGAGGTAAACAGGGTTAAGTGACTTGGCCAGGGTCACATAGCTAGTAAGTGTCTGAGGCCAGATTTGAACTTATGAAGATGAGTCTTCTGACTGTAGTCCCAGCAATCTACCAATGTGCCACCTAGCTACCTTGATTAACTGATTGGTTGAACCTATATTCCTAAGGTCATATATCTGGATGACTGACTGATGTGCTAAAGCCAGCCTAAACTGACTCTACAAAGTGATTGTTAACTTTTCAGTACGAGCACTTATGCCTCAGAAATCAGCAAATGCTACTAATCAGGTCTTAATTTCTTGTTTCGCTGATTGTCTAGACTTTAAAAAATAGTGGAGAAATATTAATAATGCATTAAATTTAGAACTGTGTTCTGAGCAGATTTTTTTCAGAGAGTCAGTTGTTAAATATTTACCAGCATACCCCTATATGTACCACGGCAGAGACCAAATTCAAACTAAATATGTCTGGGTCCTGTTCAGGGTACCACAGCCCCCAGACACAGTATGATACAATGGAAATAATACTAATCTTAGAGTCAGAAGAAGATCTGGCTTCAAATACCCATTAGTATGACTGTTAGCAAATGATTTAACCCCTCTGAGCCTCAGTTTCCTCAGCTATAAAGTGGGGCAGGGGGATGGGCTAAACGATCCCCTACCTCCACATCTTTTCAATAAAGTCCTTGCTCAGCCTCCTGACCTTGGACAAATAATTTCTTGCTGGGAGCCTGTTTCCTTATCTGCAGAATGGAGAAAATAACACCTGTACTACTTACGTCCTAGGGTTGTTGTGAGGAAAGACCCTTATAAACCACAAAAATGTTGTATATCTTTAAGTAATTAAAAGAAAAAAGAGGCCATAGTCTCAGTGACTGCTTATGTATCTTAACAGACTTTGGGAGGTTCAGAATACTAATAGGGTCTTTGTGAACAGAGTTCACAATAAGACAGTAAAGCAAATCAGTTTTATAGAGGAGAGATGTTCACAAAATGAAGGGCAATCAGTGAGAATAATGGAAACAGGTACATGGGAGCTTCAGGTGGATCTGGGCACCCTCCTGGAGTCTCTGAGGGAATGAGCCTTCTCCCCTCAAACCATTAATGTCAGGAGGGCTTTCATAGAGTTATCTGTGTCTAGCAGGACCAGGCATTGGTAGAAGGGATCAAGGAAACTAGACCTGGAGAGTAGAGCTGATTCATGCTAGTGGATAGGGGTGGAGGGGTGGGGCAGAGATTGGGGAACAGATGAAAGTGAAGAGCAAAGACTTCTGGGAAATAGGAGGCTAATTGATATTCAAACTCCCCACCAACAGGAAGTGGGGTTTGGGGTTGTTATTACTGGTCTTACTCCAACAGGGTGACAGGTTCTTTGTCGGAGGGTTCAGAGCTTCCTCAGGGCTTCTTCAATTTGCAGGTTTGGGAGATTACTGTATTTCTTACACCATCTTGGGCCTAGTTTGAGCTAGCTGGTCAAAGCCTGTGAGATACTTTTATTGGTCACAGACAAACCTGAGGTCATCATCTCCAGCTCAACCACCCTGCTCCTGGCAGCAATCTGAACCCACTATGATAATTCAACCCATGGGAATCCTCTTCCATGGTCTTCAGGAACACTTACCTCTATAAGGATTCTATGGAAGGATGAGTACCCTCTTCCAGTTGGGTTGGCCCCATGCCCAAGATGATGGGTCACTGAACAACATGATTAGAGGTTCAGGTTACTGCTTGTCCCTTCTTGCCCCTACCACTGCCAAGAATGTGACATTCAACCAGGTTATTCCTTGGAGGGGGATCCCACACTCAGTACCAAGAAGTAACCCACACCTCAGTCAGAGTGCACTAGGAAAACTGTCATGAAGATCTCGAAGGACCCCTAGGCCTCAACATTCCAGTTAAGCTGAAAAAGTAGTGAACGATAGTATCTCTATCATCTCCAGTCTCACCAGCCTCTCTCACTGCTGGAAACAACATTAGAGACTTTTTTTAAAGGCGAAAACTTCAAAACCAAAAACCAACTTCCAGCCATCACTTTACACTTCTAAATTATTGTTTCATCTAGTCTGGTGAATCTCCCAGTTAATGGGCAAAACCTTCAGACAAGCCCTACTGTACACAATACTCATACAACCCCACAAATGTTGTATCCAACTCAACACTTTCCTGACCAACTTCCTTATAGCATCACACTAAATCCCACTGGTTCCTTCATCCTATTAGTCCATTCAAAATACCCCCAGAATGCTGCTAATATGTTGAATACTGAGCAGGACTAAAGAAATCTACGTATACCAAATCTCTACTCTGTGAAGCTGCTATCAGCTGGCAAGTTTGATTCCTTGTATTAATAAATCTCTTTTCCTTTCAGTTTGGCTACTCATTTTATTTGTCCTCCAGTCTTGTAGACCTACAGGTGGATGAAATTCTCCCTGGGTTCTCAAGGGCCCCAGGCTGAGAAATTCTCCAATACTCTCTTACCCTATCTTTCTTGTTAGTTTTTATACTTTCTCTCTCATGAACTTTTTTTTTTAGATTGAATAAGCTCAGTTTCTCCCCAACTTTTCCCTACCTGTGTGACTTCTCTTTCTTTTGTGTGTGTGTTGGGAGGGGGGTGGAATCGGGTTTAAGTGATTTGCCCAGGGTCACACAGCTAAGCTTCTGAGGCTGGATTTGGACTCAGGTCCTCTTGACTCCAGGACTGGTACTCTACCCACTGTGCCACCTAGCTGCCCCATGAGCATCTCTTTCAAAAGGTTTGCTTTAGCCCCATCAGCTCTCTAGTGGATTTCCAAGAACACAGTTCCTCACCTCTCCCTGGCCCCCCATCCCCTTCATTCTGTTTGGACCTATTTTTCTGTTCCTATTTCCCCATCTTAGTACATGTCCATCATCTGGCTTCTCAAAAAATGGTCAACAGTAGAGAGGGAAGGAGAGAAAGAGAGAGAGATTCAACATTGCCTTAGACCCATTGTGTTCAAAGAGTAAAAAATATCTCTTCCAGTCTTCCAGGCAAGCACAACATGGAAAATTATGCAGTAGGATATTTGGAGTGTTACACCATCATTTTTTATCACAAGCTTTGTGCTGAAAGAGAACAGATAACATCCAGTATAAAAGCCTCCATTTGTCCCTGAAATGGATGCAATAAAAGGGAGATAACAGGACTATTTCCTTGATAGAAAGTATATTGATTTTCCAGTGGCCTAAATATTAATTTGTAAGATGCATCCTTCATAGTAGAGCCTTGCTCTTTATAGCACCAATGAAAGTGGGAGGATGGGAGGAGACTACATGGGGCTATCTCAGTGCTTATGTAGAACGCAGGCTACTGCCCTGGAGAGGGCTGTCTAGGAGAAAACTCCTGGCACTTTCATCATTCCTCCAGGCTTCTCTTTTCCTCAGTCTATACATCTCTAGCCCTAAAAACTCTCTAGTCCACAATCATCTATTTCTTCCCAAACTCCTAGGTCACTTATTTAAAGAACTGCTATGTGGTAAAACAAATATAGTTCTGGACTTTGACTCAGGAAGATCTGAGTTCACAACCTGCCTCGGGCACTTATTAGCTACATGATCCTAGGCAAGCCTCTTAATCTTTGTCAGCCTCTATTTTCTCATCTGTAAAATGAGAAGATTGGACTTAGTGGCCTCTGAGATCCCTTCAGGCTCTGAATCTATTCTCCTGTGAAAAAGGATGATGCTCATTCTGCTTGGCCCCATAGAACCGAACTATTTCTGTCTATAACTTCCAAATGGTGGGAGTTACAGAAAGGCCAACTTTGATTCAATATAAGGGAAAACTTTCTAGCAATTAGATCTGTCCAAAAGCAGAATGAGCTATCTTGCTTTCCTCTCATTAAAGGCCTTTCAACATGGGTTGGGTGACCTTTTATTAGAGTTGCTGGGGAAAATATTCTGCTTAGTGGATTGGTGAGATTGGATCAGAGATGTCAAGCATTCAGCCAGCAGACAGCAATTGCAGCTCACAATGCTCCTGAGTAAGGAGGGAACCAGATTAAAATGTAATTGGGAAATATTTAACAAAATCAATGAAAATACAATAGGACATGGATAACATTAGATGTGGTTTTCTCAGTTAATATGCACCCCACAGGGATCCTTGTGCATGGCTTAGTGGCTCATTTCTGTTTGAGTTTGACACTGCTGGGCTAGATGACCGCTGGGGCCCCCCTCCAACTCTGAGATTCTAAGATTCTGTTACTCCTTGTCTATCCCATTCATTTGGTACAACTGCCTTTAATAGTTCCCATTTTGTTTTCACTCTGGCATTGATTGCTAGTTATATTTTTTATCTCCCCCCAGGGCAAAAACTTTTCAGAGGAATATATTTTGCATATCCCTGCATTGCCCACAGAAACTAGCAGATTCCCTGTGTACCTAGGAAGGACTCATATTTAGTGAATGAATGAATTCCAAAGATTTTGGTGGAACAAGGTTCAATATGAGTCCAAGAGGTAATGTAAACCACAGTAAGGTAAACTAACAGAAAACAGCCAAAAACAAAACACAAACCCTAACAACCTTCAGCCTCATTAAGGGAGGCAGAGTATTTAGAACAAGAAATTTTATAGAAGGAATATAGTCTCATGGAAAGAGTACTGGGATTCAAACAGCTCTCCCCACTGCTACTTGTATGATTTTGGACAAGTAACCTAACATCTCTAATTTGTTTCTTAATGAAATGAGAGGGCTGGTCTAAATCACACAACAGAGGTCCCTTCCAGTTCTAAATCTATGCTCCTATAATCCCACAGTATTCTCTCAATTTCTTATATATATATACATATACATATACATAATATATGTATATATATATGTGTGTATGTGTGTATATATATGTGTGTGTGTGCATGTATATATATGTGTGTATGTGTGTGTGTGTATATGTATATATACATATATATATGTGTGTGTGTGTGAATGTATATATACATATATATATATATATATATATATATATATTTTGCTGAGGCAACAGGATTAAGTGACTTGCCCAGGGTCACACACCTAGTACCTGTCAAGTGTATGAGGTCACATTTGAACTCAGGTCCTCCTGACTCCAGGGCCAGTGCTCTATTCACTGCACCACCTAGCTGCTCCTTAAAATACATTCTGACAAGTATTTATTATCTCTCCCTCACACTGCCCACTCCCTTCAACTGAACAACATTTTGTAAAGAAAAATCCCATAACAAATCTCCATAGTCCAACAAAACAAATTCCCATATTGGCCACGTCCAAAAAATTATGTCTCCTTCTGTATTGTAGGCCCATCAGCTCTCAGGTTTTATCACTGAATAGATCAGTTTTAAAGTCTTGCAAAATTGTTTTTCTCTATAATGTTGTCATCGCCATATAAATTGTCCTCCTAGTTCTGCTCACTATTGTCTGCAGCTCTTCGTAGAGGTCTTTCCATTTTCCTCTGAAACTATCTATTGCATAATTTCTTACAGCACAAAAATATTTCATTACTTTCACATACCATAGTTTGTCTAGTCATTCCCCTGTTGAGGGACACCCGCTGAGTTTCACTTTTAGGGAAAAGAGTACTAATAAAAAGAACTGTTCAAAATATTTTTGTCCACAGAATCCTTTTCCACTTTCTTTAATGTCTTTGGGGTCTAGGGTCTGTAGTGGTGTAGCTTGAGCAGAGGGTTTGCATACGTTAGTAAATTTTGGGACCTTGCTGTATTCTGCACTAGTCAGACCACACCAGTGCAATATTGTGTACAGTTCTGGATGCCATGTTGTCCAAAGGACCTTGACAAACTTGTGCACATCCAGAGGAAGACAGCTAGGTAGTGAAAGGCCTAGAAATTGAGTCATATGAGAACTTAAAGAATAGATGAAGTATAGATAAATAGATACAGATAAAGTATAAATATAAATAAAAAATAAATAGATAAAGAATAGATAAAGTAACTTAGGATGGTTAGCTTGAGAAAGAGGGGAATTAGAGAGAACATGATGGCCATCTTCAAGTATTTGAAAGGTTGTCATGTTGGAAAGGGCTTAAATTTGTTCCAATTAGCTATGGATTGGACTGGATGACCTCCAAGGTCCCTTCCAAATTGAAGATTCTATGGGAAAAATTATTGCTGCTTCAGATTATTTATGGAATTCTAAATTGAAAATGTAAGCTCTGTAAGTAGGGATTGTTTCATTTATTACATTCATATCCTCAGTACCTAACATAGAAGGCACATTTAAGATATTAAATGCTTGATGATTGATTAATTAATTGATTAATAAATCCTTGAGAGCACCATATAAGTCTATGTAGGGATATGCTAATTACACATGCACCCATTTCACAGACAGTCTTGGTTGTTTTATAGCCTTTCCTGTAACCTTTGAGAAAATACTAAAGGAGGCTAGAATGAATGTCCATAGGCTAGAACCCAGGTCCTGAAATCTGGAAAAGGTCAGATACCAAAAAGCAAGGGGCCATATATTATGTATTGACCCAATACAAGGGGAAATCAATAACTAAGATGAATTTTCACTTTTCACAAATACTCCATATATTCATATAATATATAGCTATATTTTAAAAACCTCCAAATCACTAATAATTAAAGAAATACAAATTAAAGATACTGTGAATTTCCACTCAAAACCCATCAAATTGGCAAAGATGACCCCCAAAAAGGAAAATGACAAATGTGGAGTGGCTGTGGGAAATCTGGCACACTGATGCATTGCTGGTGGACCTATGAATTGGTATGACCATTCCAGGAAGCAATTTGGAAATGGACACAAAAAGCTACTAAACAGTGACCCTTTGACCCAGCTATGGCACTTCTAGGCCTATGCCTAAAAGAGATCAAAGAGAGAGGAAAAGGTCCTGTTTGTACAAAAATATTTATAGCAGCTCTTTTTGTGATGGCAAAAAAAAAAACAGAAACAAGGGGAATGTTAATTAATTGAGTAATGGCTGAACAAATTATGCTACACAAATATGATGGAATACTTTTGTGCTAGTAGAAATGAGGCAAGAGGTGATTTCAAAGAGACATAGAGAGATTTGTATGAAGATATGCAAGGTGAGTTATGCTAAACCAGAGAAACAATTTATATACCATTAACACTGTAAAGACAAACAACTTTGAAAGCTGTAAGAACAATGATCAATGCAATGACCATCCATGATTCCAGAGGACCAATGAAACATGCTATCCACCTCCTGACAGAGAGGTGATGGATTCAGGGTGAAGAATGAGACATATATTTTTGAACATGGCAAATGAGGGAATTTGTTTTGCTTGACTATACATATTTATTACACACAATTTTAGTTTTCTTCTTTTTTTTCCAATGGGATGGAGATTAGGGGAGAGAAAAAGTAGATTTATGTTCATTTAAAAAAAAACTTTTAAAAATGCTTTAGGATTACAAAGTTTAAAAAAAGTATTCTATAACTGTGGCGCATGCATTACTATATACCCTCATTATGGTTTCTTAATCTGAGGCACTCTTTTTAGTTGGTAACATTGTGCTCATGTTTCTGAAGTTGTTATTTTCAGTTGTTTGCAACTATCAAGTCTGGTATAGGAACAAAAGGAACCAAAATGTACCCCAGGATAAACATTGAGCAAGAGGAATGTGTGGTCTAGGGAGAGACCTCAGATCTCTGGACATACGGTTTCAAGACTTGTAGAGGAAACACAGAGACACAAGGACACCAGTCCCTACTGCGGAAGCTGTTACTAAGGGAGAGTAAGGGTAGACACGGGGAAGAAATCACCCTAGTATACAGGTATCATGACAGGGTAGGGTTGCAGGCAAGGAAGCATGGCCACCTGTAAGCTTCCTATTTTAACTCGTCTTAATAACTAAGTTGGTACTAAGTTTGTTTTCTTCTCTATGGACTGAAGAAACACGAGTGCTATTGACACTGATTAAATTTGGAGTCCCTGAGACAGAGCCCCAGTTCCCGCTAACCTAATTGAAGCTCCAAATATTTTGAAGGGATGCTTAAATTCACTTCAGTTTTTTACTCCTTAGCCAACATTTAAATAGACACATTCTGAATGTATTTCCCTGTTCTTGTCACCCAAATAAAAGGTTCCTGTTCTTCTCACTGGATGATCCTGACATTAGTCACAAATAAACATGTTGTAGTCTAAAGGGCACAATACTAAGAATTAGGAGGTTTTAGCTCTGACTTCACCTCTGCGTCAACCAATTTTCTATTTGACTTCAGCTTTCTCTGGATTGTTTGATTTGAGCCTTCCAACAACCCTCTTTATAGAATCAGAGGATCACACATTTAGCAGGGGAAGGTCCCTTAGAGGCTTTCAGGTCCAACCCCTTCATTTTACAGATAAAGAATCTGAGGTCCTTGGTGTAGAGAATAAATGTTATTATTTCTGTTTGGCAAATTAGGAAAATAAGGCCTAGGGAAGTGAAATGATTTTATTTATCTGTCACACAAGTAGTTAATGGCAGAGCCAGGATTAGAACCTAAGTCTTCTAAATTATAAATCTTTGAGTTTCCCACTATACCAGTGTAATCTAGGTCTCAAATAATTTGCATAAGACTCTCCCCATTGGTGAAGAAGATTCCATGCCTGCAAGAGGAGCAGGGTTGGCACCAGCTCAGGAGACGAGAGAACTGGGTTCTTCTGGCTTCCAGGTTCAAGAAGTGACACACTCAGAGGTCCCTGGAAAGAGAGAAAAACTTTTGAAAGAAGCTGACATGTAGAGGAGCCAGCTTACCACACTATCCTTATCCTTAGTTTACCACACTAGAGATCTGGGGGAATTTCCTCTTGGATAAGACCAAAGGATTCTCTCTCTCTCTCTCTCTCTCTCTCTCTCTCTCTCTCTCTCTCTCTCTCTCTCTCTCTACTCCTTCTCCTCCTTTCCCTCCCTCTCTCTTAATCTCTTCTCTTCCCCATCACCTCCCCTTCCCTCTTCTTCTCCCTCTGTCCCTTTCCTTCTCTCCCTCTCCCTCTTCCTCTCCCTCTCTTAAGCTGATTTCCCTCTCTCTCTTCCTCTTGCTCTCTTAAGTTAAGATTTCCCTCTCCCAATGAGAGAGCTCATTTGCTCTTTGTATTATCTAGTAAATTCTAAATTGTATAACTTCTCTGATTTCTGTTTACTATCAGCATGGATAAATGGCTTTATCTGCTAAATAACCTGAGCTGCAAGCTTTACGGCCCCAGTATCCTGCTCCCCTCCTGGCTGAACTCAAAGTCCCCCTTTTGTTTGTTTGTTGTTTGCCCTTCCTTCTCAAAGAAGACCAATGACATCAGGAGGGTGATGTCTTGACTTGCAAGTGAATTGGATTTAAGTGAGGCAGAGCTGTGCAGAGTCATCAGCCTCACTGTCCTCCAGAATCATCAGAGTCCAGGGCAGAGGGGTAGGTAGAGGAGACTCTGGAGATACATCTATTATGCCTCCCAATGAGACACATCTAGACAGACTCATATGAACACATATAAACTACATTGGCAACACACACACACACACACACACACACACATCCTATACCACATTACTAAATCCCACAGAATTTACTAAGCCACCTCATGTTTTCACTCTCAGGTTTCTACAGTACACAGTAGAGAACCAAAAAAGTATAATCTCTGCCCAATAGAAGTTGCTAGTGTGATTAGTCTCATCGAACAAACCAACAACTGTGCTTAAGAGATAGCATAGATTCTTAAACATAGATCATTTTAAAAAATCAAGACTAAAAAGGTAAATGTTAACATGACCAACAATCCCCAATGGAGTTTAAGGAATAGAAGAGCAGGAGTTAGTGGGGAAGAGGGAAAAGTGGCCCACTAATTCATTAATCAGAGATGGCTTGATATATTCCCCTTCATTTAGTATTCCTCTCTGTCTCTGTGTCTCTGTCTCTATCTCTGTCTCTATCTCTGTCTCTTTCTTTATCTCTCTCTCTCTCTCTTTCTCTCTCTCTCTCTCTCTCTCTCTCTCAAAGCTCATTAAGAGTAGGGATCGTTTCGTTCTTTTTACTTGTATTCCTGGTGCCTGCACATAATAGGTGCTTAATAAATATTTGTTGATTGATTGAATGATATTTATTTCTGTGTATGTTCTCTATCTACCCACTAGAATGTAAGCTCCTTGAGGGCAAAGACTGTTTCATTTTTGTCTTTGTATATCCATCTCATTGTCTTACACACACTAGAAGCTTAATAAATGTTTATTGGGTTGAAATAAATTAGATTGGATTGGATCAAAGCTTTCTTTGGAGAAGAGATTTAGAAAGAGATTTGATTCTATATACTTCAAGAGTGATGGTTTTCGACTGCCACCATGACACAAAATGAACAGAGTGCCAGGTGAGGAGAGTGGAAGAAACTAGCTTAGAAACCTAATGAATTAGCAAAATTGATGAAAAAGGAAAGTGACAAATGCTGGAAGGATGGCTGGAAAACAGGTATGTTGTTGGTAGAGCTATGAACTGGTCCAGCTACTCAGAAAAGCAATTAAGAGCTATGCTGAAAAAGGAATTAAACTGTGTATACTCTTTGACCAAGTGATACCACTAGTAGGGCTCTATCCCAATAAGATGAAATAAGAGGGGAAAGCTCATCTATACAAAAATATTTACAGCAGCTCTTTTTGCAGTGGCTGAGAATCAGGAACTGGGCAGGGAGTGCCCATTAATGGGGAATGACTGAACAAGTTAGAGTACATGAATATGATAGACTATTATTGTGCTATAAGAAATGATGAAGGGGACAGTTCTTGAGAAACTTGCATGAACTGATACCGAGTGAAATGAGCAGAACCAAGAGAACAATGTAAACAATAACAACATTATGAAGACAATTTTGAAAGACTTAGAAACTCTGATCAACACAATGATAAACCATGATTTCAGAGGACTCATGATGAAATAAGCTACTCACTTCCTGATAGAAAGGTAATAGACTCAATGCAGATTATCATTAATTTTTGGACATGGCCAATGGGGAAATTTGTCTTGATTAACCATATACGCTTGTAGCAGGAGTTTTGTTTTTCCCTTTTTCTCAGTTGGGGGAGAGGGAGAAGAGAGAGGAAGAGAAGATGGATTGTGGGTGATTGAAAAAATAAATTTTAATTTAAAAAAAAGAGAAAGCTAATGAATACATGTTCTTATTCCATTCCCGCTGGGTGATTTTACATAGCACATAAAAGTCCAATCACTGTCTACTCTCAGCTAACTCCTCCAATCTCCCGTTGCTCTGCCAAGCTCTTCTCTTCATAACTTTGAAATAGCAAACAGAGTGTTTAATTAACAAGTCATGTCTCTCTCCTACCTTACATTTATTTAACTGCTCAATTCACAAAGCAGGCACCTTCAGGGAAGAAGGAGAATTTTTTTTTAAAAGAAGCTATTAAAAAGTGTCAGATGAACAGGTGCAGACCTGTTAGTCCCTGTGAATGCTTAAATCTTTTAAATTAATTTCAATGATAGATCATTTCTCGTTAATATACTCCAGACAGTTTTTTTTAGGCATTGCTTCCATCCCCTCTGATAGAGAAGGACAGGCTCTCTGCTGTTCTGTATGAAGGCTTAGGATTTAATAGGACCTATAGTAGGTGGCACAGTGGATAAAAGGGACGGTGCCAGCCCTGGAGTCAGGAGGACCTGAATTCAAATCCAGCCTCTGATACTAGCTGTGTGACCTCAAGTAATTCATTTAATTTTGTTTGCCTCAGTTTCCTCATATGTAAAATGAGCTGGAGAAGGAAATGGCAAACCACTACAGTATCATTGCCAAGAAAGTTCCAAATAGGGTCACCAAGAGTCAGAATTGACTAACCAACTAAACAACAAAAGTGCCTTAAGGAAGTGTGCTGACCTGGAGCTATATTCACACTTCCATATTCTGGAACTCCCTCTGTACTCCATGGATTTTGGAATCCTACAGCCTCCCTTTGTCTAGGAAAACTAAACTTCCCAGCAATTCATGTGTTTGATCCATATAGGCCTGGATAAGTAACTTTAGTTAATTCTAACAGAGACCCAAGATTCATGTCCATTCATTACGTTGAACTTTTTAACCTTGATACAACCCAACCCATGTGTCATGATAAGTTGGACTTTCCCTGCAGCTCCAGCTACTTCCCTATAGAGACTGAGGAGCCAGACTTTTGGGTGGGCTTGAACCTAACCTTGAAGAATGGACAGGTAGAAAGAAGTAGGGAAGACAAGTGAAGTGCATTTTTTGTTTCATCAAAGGGGACTTAGCTAATGACCAATTAAAATGGCCTGGCTATGAGGCAAGCTCATCTCACTAAAGAGCGATGTGGGCCCCAAAATCCTGAGCTTCCTCGAGCTAGAATCCTATTTCTGGCACAGTTCCACCAGTTCATAGACAAGTCTGATTCTTCCAGGTTGATTAGGCTAAATCCTGAGCATACAGTCCTTGAAGATGGAGGTAGGGCCTTCACCTGTGTAGACTAAGGGTTTGGAGGAGCCATTCAGGAGAACTGGATTTAGAGTAAAAAGACTAGATTGAAACCCTGGTTCTGATATTTACCATCTGTACCAATTGGGACAAAATACAGAATCTCGCACACTAGAGTGATCATGTACACATGTAATGATAAGAAGTTAAATTTCTATAGCTGATCGATCCATTTCAAGAATCTTGACATTGGGGGCATCTAGGTGGTGCAGTGAATAGAGTGCCAGCCTTGGAGTCAGGAGGACCTGATTTCAAATCTGGTTTCAGACACTTGACACTTACTAGCTGTGTGACCCTGGGCAAGTCACTTAACCCTGATTGCCTCACCAAAAAGCAAAAAAAAAATCTTGACATTGAAGAGAATTTCAAAAAAGAATCAAAAAGATAAGCAATGCACAAAGCAGTAGATCCTTTATAATGATGTGTATTGATTTACTCCACAGCAAGCATAAGGCATAGCAAGACACCTAGAAGTTGGGGCCTGAGATCGCAGGCTCTCTCAGACTTCCATCCAAACTTATTATCAGAAATTATTCCGTTAGCAGAACTTCATTAACATCCCATTGTGCATATAAGTAAATGTGTGATCTTTTTTCAGAGATGTTTGCATTTTAGGTAGTAAAATTACTTCATCTCAGATTAAGGTAATTTTTAGAAACCAGCCAGCTCCTCTGCAGGTGAGAGACTTTAGAAGCAAAAGACCCTTTGAAGCACCCCCAAAATTAAACTAGGTAGGAGGCTGCTTACTTGGCATATCTATAACTTATGGCTCCAAGCCCACCCAAAACATCTGCTGTAGATCTAAGGCAAAGTTAATCTGTCAATGTCATAAACTAAGTGGCCACCATTTTTTCATCAAGCTTCACTTGAGGTATTGGGGATAAGTTTTTTAAAGGGCAAAACTGGGGCCATGATCCCAATGAGACATAGTCCTCAGAAATAAAGGACACATGAACCCATACCAAGCTGCAGAAAAACAGGTGTTATTTAATACCTCATTGAAATGCTTGTTTTATTCCACAAATTAAAAATAAAAAGAAGTGACAATGAAATAAAATATTTCTTAGAACAAAAAAAAAAATACATTATGACAGAATTCAAAAATGTTGGGGAGTAGGGCGGGGAATGGAGTTAGAAGAGTCAATGGGATTAGGGAACTCTTCCCTAGTGTGACCAGCGTGGAGGCAAAGCTTATTTTAAAGGCTTGTAGAATTTTATATGCACTTATGAAAATTATAAGTTAATGACAAATTGATTTGCATTTGTAAAATAGAATAAGGTGGAATCAGAGACTTGTCCTAATTCTTTTTGCCTCTTTCTATTATGCTAGAGTCATCATATAAAGAATTCATAGAGATGGAGAGGAAAAGAGGAAAGAGAGAGGAGAAACAGGGAGAAAAAGGAGAGGGGAAGAGATATGGAAATACGGAGGTATAAGAAGTCAGGGAAAGAGAGAAAAAGGGAGAGGAGAAGGAAAGGAGATTAGCAGGGATGAGAACAAAGGAAGAGAGGAAGAAAGAAAGAGGGAAGGAAAGTGGAGGACAGGATAAAGAAGCAGAGGGATTTCTGTGGCAGTAAGATGGGGAGGATCCTTTTCAAAGTTGGAGGACCTGAATTTTAACTTTAACCTCTCTCTTTATAGATAGACAAGAACAGCAACAGAGCACCATCTCTACTGCTGCCTTTCCCCACCTCCCAAAAAAAAAACCTTCTCCAAAACATGATCTCACCATAGCTTCTTTCTGAGGAAGAAAAAGGATAAGAACCAGTAACAGTTCTTAAAACATTGTTTCATCTATAACTAGCTTCCGCCACCCAGACACTCAAAGTCAGAACCAGATCACCCAAAAAATCCCAGCTAATAAGAGAAAACACTGTATTCAGTTAAACTAATATTAATGGACAGGGGACCCACATGAAGGAGATCATAGATCCATGAAAGTATTAAAGCATAAAAGGTGACATTTGTATACCATTTTAGGGTCTACAAATTGTTGTTCATAATTATGATAAATTATTATAGGACTGATGTGGAGAAAGGTGGTCCCATTTTGGCAATAGTACAAAAGGCCAAGATTTGCAGAAACTTCTCAGATTTCTGCTTCAACAACAGGATATGAGACTAGATCTGGCCAACTGTCATAAAGAGCTTTTAAGAGAACAAGAATAATTATAACACTTTGGCTTTCTTTGATGCCTTGGATCCCTCCATAGAACTTGAGCTTTTTAATGCAATATGCTCGAGTGGCCAGTGGAGCCAGAAAAGATTTCTCTAAGCAAGAACGCCAAGAGTACAGTTCAAAGGAGTGTCTTGCTTTCCACACACCAGAGGAGAACTTCCCAGATAATATGCTGTTCCTCCCACAGTCAAACACCAGCCAACAAGAATTTTTTTATCATAAGGACTAAAGAACTGTAAGTGGCTTTTGTCTAACCACACCAAGCTATAAGGTCCTCTCCCACCCTACAACAGTCCCTTCTTTTTCCTTCCACTCCCTTCCTCATCACTCCAAATGGGGAAATAAAGAGCTAGACCAGCCTTGAAGACTTAATTCATGGCAATGGGATGAAACCAAAGTAAATGCACCTGCCATATCTGAAGGCTCCAAACACAATAAGGGGAAACACAAGAAGACTGGGTAGGGGAGAGAAAAGGTAAATTATTTCATTCTTCTGAAGTCTGCTACTAAGCTGTAAACACCTCTTGGATCAAGATGGCTGTCCCCAAGCTGCCTGTTTAGGGAAGACTATTTGTTTAAAGAGGAGAGATTATCTTGGATTACTTCAAAAGAAATGGTTTTCATCAAAAACCATATGATGAAATCCTTTATTCCTGGTAAAGTTGAGGCATAAGCAATAGGTTTTCTAATATGATCCCCAAATCACAAAGGGGCTAGATAAGACATAGCCAACTGAATATGAGTACGACAATAGAAAAGGAAAGAGTCAACTAGCAAGCATTCATAAAGTGCTTTCAATGTGCTAGGCACTGGGGATGCAAAGAAAGGCAGAAACAGTCCCTGCACTCAAGGATCTTACATTCTTTTTTTTTTCTTTTTTTTTTTGGTGAGGCCATTAGGGTTAAGTGACTTGCCCAAGGTCACACAGCTAATACATGTCAACTGCTTGGTCTGAGGCCGGATTTGAACTCAGGTCTTCCTGACTTCAGGGTCAATGCTCTATCCACTGCACCACCTAGCTGCCCCAGGATCTTACATTCTAAAGAGGAGGAGACATATAAATAAAAGGTACATAGAACATACATATGGAGTAGATGGATGGCCTTTGTGCTAAAGGCCCTAGGGCAGGGGTTCTCAGCCTTTTTTTGTGTCATGCATCCCTTTGGCAATCTAGTAAAGCTTACAGATTCCATCACAGAATAATATTTTTAATGTATAAAATAAAATATATTGGATTATGAAGAAAAACAATTATAATACTGAAATACAGTTATTGAATTGTTAAAAACAAATAAGCAAACAAATTCACAGACCCTAGGTTAAGAATTCCTGCCCTGGGGTCTAGTTGTAGGTGAGGAGGGTGGAGAGATGGGGGGATATAAAGCACAATATCCAGGGACTCACACCCTAAGCATTTCTCCATCCCCAGAGCAGCCAGGCATAACATTGGCTGGATGAAGGAAAGCCTCATTTTCATGAATTGGCTTTGTTGTTGTTGTTGCTTTAAATGCAAAAAGAACTTCATGTCTGTGTAGAACAGGGAACAAGATAAGATGGTTATGATGATTATGGAAAGTAATTGCAAAAGTTATCACCAAAGCTATAAACAATAATGAAATCTGAAGACTATGATTACTCCCAGGCTACATGCTCACAGCTTTCTGGAAAAACACAACAATTCAACACTCTTCTTTTATGATGATGAATTGACTCTTCCATGTCTAAATCCTGAGTCTTACTAATAATAATAATATTGGCAGTAATAATAATAATAGTTATTATCTCCATATGCTCATTAGTCCACAGAACATTAAACACAAAAAAAATAATAACAGGAAAGTGTCCTGTCGCAGTACTTTTCTAGCTTGACTCCATCAAACTACGATGAAAAGACCGACATAATAACAACAATAACAGGACACATTGCTAGGGTCCTTTAAGGTTTAAAAAGCATTTTCTTCACAACAATTCTGCAAATTAGGTAGCACAAGTATGATCATCTCTAGCTTACACATAAGGAAATTGGAACCCAACAAACTAGATGAAGTGACTCAGTCATGGTCATGCCACCTGGTGAAACCATAGGCCTGATGAAATTGTCAAGGGCCAGAATTTCCCCACTCCTTTCATATGAGCACTTAGCCAATATGAGCATTCAGTCAGTCATTTATAGTAACAGTAAAAAAAAAAAATTTTACTAATTCTGACTAAAGTCTCTATATGTGAAACATATAAATTGTAGAGCACTTTTAAAAAAAAATAAGCTTTGACATTTTCAGATAAAACACCTGCCATACATAGGCACTAGAGATAAAAAAAAGCAGGTGGATGGGGTCCTTATATGAAACACTTTTGTCCCATACAAGGGTGGTTTAGGTCTCACAGAGACAGTAGACCCAGGCTAGGAGACATGGCTTCAAAGAGTGACTCAGAGGTACAAACTCTACATGAACCACCAGGTGCCAGTCTGAGTTTGGGGCTATTCTGCATCCCCAACCCCATTCAGTCTCCCTTACAAATGTGCAGATTTGGACTGCCTGCCTTCATGCTCTCTACGTCCCCACAGCTGCCAGCACTAGTTCCATAGTAATCCCTCTGTGCTAGCATATAACTCCCAGCCTTCTAGTGCTTTGGTCCAAGTTTTATCTCATCTTGTTTAGTCTAGGTTTGAAACAAAAACATTATGATAACTTTTTTCAAAACTTTATCAAAATGACTCCACTCACATCCTATTAAAACAAGTATCACCTTTGTAACTTTATGTGATCAAGTAGAATACATTTACTGAATGGAATTTTTTAAAAAAAAAGGTAAAACATTAAATCTACCAAGCAGCTAACAATTCACTGATGGTAGATGGGTCTCAAATCTTAACTCTTCAAGAACTGAAGCTTTTCTCAAAAAGATCTGAGATTTCAACTTCACTTTCACCAAAACAATCTGTATCTTGAATCCTTTGGCAAAATAGAGTTACCAGGCATGCCTCCCCCATTAAATCATCAAAGTCACAAAGAAGGAAAACAAAACTGAATCACCATGTGACAGATGGGAATTTTCCCCCTGTAAATACTACAGTGGAGATAGCAGCCAACCATCAGGAGAACCTGGAGTCCAATGGTCAATGGAAAATTTCTCTGATATCTCCAGCACTATCCTCTGCTGTCCCCAGAGCCCTGGATCAATGTTGTCATGCAACAATTTCACTATCTATGCTTTGCTCAGGCAAGTTTTCCACAAGTCCTCCTTTGGGATTCTTCTGGTGTAATTCTAATAAAGCACATTCCAGCTGCAGAGCAACATTAATGACTTTATGCTGCTTCTTTACGGTAAAAGAGCCCTTACATTTCCACTTCTTCCTGGTGCTTAGTGGTGGCAGAAAATGAAGGCGCTCTTACACAATCAGGTGTTACACACATAAAAACTAAAGCAGCAAAGTATTGCCAAATACTACTTTGAAAACTGCCTTGATGAGGAATCAGAAGACCTAGATTAGAATTCTGTCTCTGCTACTTACTAGCTGTGTGACCTTAGGTAAGTCATTTAATCTCCCAAGGCCTCATATTCTTTATCTGAAAAATGAGGGGGTTGGACCAAGGAAAGTATCAAATACAATATAGAAGAAAAACAGCAAAAGACCAGTCATTTACAGAAGATATTCAAGAAGAGAACTACCAGTAAAACCCAAGGCCTCAAATTTGCCTCAGAGGCAAATTTGATCCCATAGACATTGCTGAGACTAGAGTATGAATCAGGAAGTATACACTTTATTCAAAAGGAGGAGAATGGATAAAAGGAACTATGGAATAGTGTTTTATATTAAGATATATATATATGTCAGTCAATAAATGTGTATTAAGCACCTACTGTGTGCTACACACTGACGATATAGAAAGGGCAATAAGTGTGAGCGAATACAGGAACATGGACTGGGGGGAAATAAATGGATAGTATTTGGAATGAGGCTCTGATGAGGGAGAAAAAGAAGCAATATTGCAGTAGGATTATACTTACAGACCTAGTCAGAAAGAGGAATTATAAAAGAAGTTTAGTACATAGATCACAAATCTGGCACAGAAGCATTATCTCATACTGCTGTGGGACTTCAATTATCCAGACATCTGCTAGAGTTCTCTCTCTTCCATGGCAAAAGCCAGGCAACCGATAAATCAATCACTTGCATTAATGATAGCTTCAGCCTCCAAAAGGTGGAGGAAATGATGAAGGGAACGGCTATTCTGGACCCAATTTTGATCAACAAGGATGATCTAGTTACTGAAGTAGAAAATGACAGGAACACCTTTTGGAGAAATGACCACTCCATCAAAGGCTTCATGACAAGAAAAGAAAAGAAAGTCACACATAGTCTGGTGTGCAACCAGTGGTATAAGAAGACAGATTTTAAAGGTTACAAAGAAAGAATAGATAGAATCCAATGGCCTGATATTTTACAAGGGAAATTAGTCCAAGAGAGAAGAGAAATTCTCAAGGATGAAGTTTTGAAAATGAATGAATAAATTAACAAAACATTTATTAAACATTTGTTATAAGCCAAGCGCTGTGCTAAGTGCTGAGGATACAAATAGAGAATCAAGATAGACCTTGCTCTCAAGGAGCTCACATTCAATTGAAGAAGACAACATGCAAATAGATGGATAAATTCAAAATAAACACAAAGTGTGCATGTAGGCAAGAAGCAATGATTATAATGCAGGAGAAGAGGGGGGCCTGCCTAAAAAGACCAGTATGGCTACACAGGGAGTTCATTGGCCAGCTAAGATTTTTTAGATGTGCAGAAAATGGAAGCAAAAGCAGGTAGGTAATTGAGGATCAAAGCACTTGTTATTTGCTTTACTGTTGTTCAATCATTTCAGTGATATCCAACTCTTTAATGACCCCATATGGGGTTTTCTTGGCAAAGATTCTTGAGTGGTTTGCCATTTCCTTTTCCAGCTTATTTTATAGATGAGGAAACTGAGGCAAAAAGGATTAAATTACTTGCCCAGGATCATATAACTAGTAAGTGCCTGAGACCAGATTTGAACTCATAAACATGGATCTTCCTGATTCCAAATCCAGTCTTCTATCCTCTTCTATCCAGTGCCACCTATTTGCTTGGCACTGTACTAAGCACTGGGAATACAAAGAAAAGAAAAAGAAAAAAAGCAGTCGCTGCCTTCAGAATCTTGCATTCTAAAGGGAGAGAAAACATACAAATAGACAAGTATATTCCAGATATATCCAAAGTAAATACAAGAAGGAAAAGGAACTGGCAGGTGGGGAAACCCAGAAAGGCCTTCTGCAAGAGCTGGTGCTTGAGGAAGATAGCGTTTCTGAGAGGCTGAGGCTAGGAGGGAGAGCATTGCAGGCTTGGGGAACAGACAGTGCAAGCCACAGAGATAGCAGAGGGAACACCACTTGTGAAGAAGAGTGAAAGGCCAGCAGTATGGCTGGGCTGTAAAGTAAGTAGAAGTGGAGGAGAGAAATATGTAAGAAAACTGGAAAGATAGTTAGACATCAGGTTGTGACCAATGGAGGTATTTATAGTTAATCTAAAGGTAATAGAATGTCACTGGAATTTATTAAGTAGAGGGATGTGAGGTGATGTACTCAGATAAATTCTTTACAAAAATCACTTCAGCAGCTGTCTGGAGGATGAATTGGAAAGTAACTGTTTCACGTAGTCTCTTAAGAATAATACCAGGGAAAAAGGGAATAATATCAGGAGTGATAAAGCCCATAAGTGACTAGGAGTAGATAAGGACAACAAAAAGTAGGAGGGGGAGGTAGCTACACTGGGGGCAGGAGGAGGCTCAAAGAAAAATAGGGCCATGGCTGAGCAGAGATGAGGTTGTGTTCATGGATAACTGAGAAAGGGATAAACTGCTCAATTTTCACTTTGTTTTCTCTTCCAAGAAGAGTGGTCTTTGAGCTGGGAAGGGTAGAACAAAAATGACTAACGGAGGATTGAAACCAAAATATGAATAATGAATAAGAGACACCTAGATGCCTCTGACCAAACACAAACTACATCTTGGGGTATTGGAAGAATGTTGGTGCTCTCAGTGATCTTTGAACAAAAAGATGGAAAATAGGAGAAGGGCAACAGGACTGAAGAAGGGCATATGTCATTCCGATTTTTAAAAAAGGAGAGATAATGGGGTATATGCTATTCTTGGAAATCCCGTATTTTTTCCTGTTTCCACAGTAGGGGATCTAATTGATGAAAGGCATAGGGCACAGTCTCATAGAGGTGAAGTGATTTGCTCTAGGTCACACAGCTAACCAAGGCTCACAAGGCTATTATGAGGGAAATACTTTGGTATAATCATAGTAGCTAGCATGGTGTATGGGGTGTTCAGGGAGGACTAGCACCTCTGGTGTGAGAGCTTGCTGAGCCCTTTTCAGGGCTGCTTATCCACTTCTGGTGTCCACCTGTCACCCAGCTCTCCCCTGTGGCTCTAAGAAGCTATGGCATGCACAACAGCCATACGCCAGAAACCATCTCAGCAAATGGGCTAAACCAGGCTGAGGGTAACCAGACTGGCCTCAAACTCATTAGTGAGTTAGTAGCTATCTACCCTAAGCACGTGAAGACTTTGCCCAGTGGAATGGATGGATGAGAACAATTTGTTCCAACAATCATGAAGGCAGCTGAAGCAGGCACTCTGGAGTTCTTAGAGCTTGGTCTGATATCCAAGACACCAAGGTCATCCACTGCATCCCAAGCCACTAGTCATCCTGACTTTTGTCTTGCTACTGGACTTTGATGACTCTGAAGAGAGAATGAGGCTGATGACTGTGCAACTCTGCATCACTTAAATGCAATTCATTTATGAATCAAGATATCACCCCATGATGTCATCGGTCCTCTTCAAAAGCAAAAAACAAACAACAACAACAATAGCTAGCATTTATATAGCAACTTATTATTGATATATATGTTTACAAAGCACTTCAAATCTCTTTTGATTCTCATAGCCCTGGAAAGTGGGTGCTATGCTTATTCTCATTTTACAGATAAGGAAATTGAGGCTAACAGAAGTTAAATGACTTGCCCAGGGATCACACAACTAGTAAATGTCTGAGGCAGGATCTGAAATCAAGTCTTTCTGATTCCCTGTCCAGCTTTCCATCCATGAGGCCACCTAGCTATCTTATAATCATAAAGTGCCATACAAACATAAGCTATTAAAGCAAATCCTATCAAAGCCAGAAAGGCCATCAGCCTCTAGGTGATTAAAAACTGTTTAATGAAATCAAAAGCCAAGCATTTCCTGGGACGTCTCTGGCTCAGCTGCCAAGTTATTCATACAGATGAGCTGGCTAATCGAGAAAGTGTTTCATGAGCTGCACCTAATAGCCCTTCAAATCATTTCATAAAAAGTTGTAATGATGTCTACAGTTAAATTTGAGTCATGCTGGGAAGGCTATTAGGCTAATGAAAATATAAGGAGAGCTCACCGTCTATTATTAATTAATAAATTAGGTGTTCTGCAGAATCAGCAATATTGAGCTCAAACCTATGACCTTTTGGAATATTCCAAAAACTCAGTACTGTCAACCAATCAGAAATTGAACATACATTTTATAGATGTGGCGAAGCTAGCTTTATTCTTTGATCAAGTAGTTCATGTGTATATAATTATTTGTGAGCTACAAAATGTTTTATATTATTAGAGAGGTGTCAAAAAGATATCCTACCCCATATTCCTCTCTATCAGTCAGTCACTGATCTCTGAAATTTCACCATTAGAGACTCACTCCTTTAGGTAACACATATACAACAGTGGGGTAACTAAGTGATGCAGTGGATAGCGTGCTGGTGTGGAGTCAGAAAGACTCAACTTTTTGAGTTCAAATCTGGCCTCAGACACTTACTACTGTGTGGCCCTGGGCAAGTCATTTAACCCTGTTTGCCTCAGTTTCCTCATTTGTAAAATGAGCTAGAGAAGGAAATGACAAACCACTCCAGTATCTTTATCAAGAAAAACCCAAAAAGGGTCATGAAGAGTTGGACACAACTGAAAAACAGCTGAAACAACAAATTAATGTAACAGTAATATATCAAATCCCTGTAGGATTAATTAGATACCAGGGTACTAGAAATAAAGGCCCAGAGGTTGTTCGGCAATAAACATAAAGTTTTTGCCAACATACTCACTACCTAAATCCAAAAAATTTTAAATTAGGTAGTAACCCTTCCCCATCCATTCTAGTAGTCATAGGAGCCAGTAAGACAGCAGATACCCAAAGTTTCCATCCTCAAGCAAAAAGCACATTATACAGTAACCTTTTCATCAAGCCTGTCTTCTCTCAACTTCTCTCTGTCTCTGTCTCTCTTTCTCTCTCTCTTCACACACACACACACACACACACACACACACACACACACACACACATACAAATACACCCCAACTCTCATAACAATGGAGCATCTTACCTTGTTTTAATATGAAATAAATTCAATTTTATTTTATTTTTAGTTCCAGATTCTTTCTCTCTCCCCCACCTATAGGGAAAGCAAGAAATTAAAAACTCATTACAAATATGAAGTCATGCAAAATAAATTTCTACATTAGCCATGCTCTAAAAAAAAAAAGAGAGAAGAAAAGAAAAGAAAAATAAAACTCTGTATAGACTTCAGTCTGCACTTTTGAGTCCATCAGTTCTCTGTCTGGAGGTGAATAGCATTTTTCATCATGAGTCTTAGGAATTGTGGTGGGTTGTTGTGTTGACTAGAGTTACTAAGTATTTCTCAGCTAATTCTCTTTAAAATATTGCTGTTACAGTGTAAATTGTTCTCCTGATTCTGCTCACTTCACTTTGCATCACTTCATATGTCTTCTCAATTTTTTTTTCTGAAACCATCCCCTTCATCATTTCTTACAACACAATAGTATTCCATCCCATTCATATGCCGTAACATGTTCAGCCATTCCCCAATTGATGGGCATCCCCTTAGCTTCCAATTCATTGCCACTACAAAAAGTTGTTATAAATGATTTTGTACAGATTGGTCCTTTTTCTTTGATCTCTCTGGGGCACAGATTTAGCAGAAGTATTGCTGGGTCAAAGGGTATACATAATTAGTTACTTTTGGGGCATAGTTCCAAATTGAAGCATCTGATCATGAGTACAGGTCTCTGAAAATGCCTGTCATTCTACCCCAATTTTCTAGCTCCATCTTTATGTATGTAGTGTGTGGAGTTTAAACCTAGAGGTGTGCCAGAGTCACTTTGAACCAGCCAGAAGAGAGCTGATTGTTAAATGTGATTTTCTATGTATATCTTTAAATTTCAGAAATTTTAAAACATTCCAAGTTAAGGCTTGGTGTATTACTTTGCTGATCTTCCAGACTTAATAAAATGATGGAAAAATATCAGTAATGCATGTCAAACTTAAAAGTGCATCATGAGTATATTTTTTTTCTAAAGAACTGGTTATCCAAGCTGGAGGCACTCTTAGAGTCCAATTAAACCTATAATCTCATGATCCTACAGTCCTTTGACCTCCTTCATGTAATTGATGAAGAAACAGTATGGGAAAAACAGAGATGTTTAAATTTGATAAATTCCCTAATCAATTAAAGGAAATCACAGGGCACAGACTTTGTCTGAAGGGCACCTTCCATGGAGGTATGCATGGCCCTGGCACCTTACTGAAAGGACCCAGAAAACTCCTCTAATTAGTGCTCAGGGACTGGACCTTCACCCGTGATAATTGGTGACTGAGAATCAGGGGTTTACCCCAAGGTTCCATGTCTTCTTCTCTCGATACTCTCTCTTGGTAATTTTATCAACCCCTATGGTTTTAATTCTCATCTCTGTATAGATGACTCAGAAATCAGAAGGTGAGAGAGGGGAAGAAAGAAAGAAAGAAAGAGACAGAGACAGAGAGACAAAGACAGAGAGAGACAGAGAGACAGAGAAAACTGAACCTCAGAATGACATCAATTACCTATTGGATATTTCAACCCAAATGTCCTAGAAACATCTCAAATTAAATAAATCTGAAACTAAAATCTCTTCCCAAAAAAACTCTCTTCTTTCAAACTTCCCTATTTCTATTGAAGATACTATGATCTGTCTAATCTTCCAGGTTCATAATGTGGGCTTTATCCTCAACTCCTCACTCTCTCTCACACCACGTATCTGGTCAATTTGAAAGTTGCACAAACTTGCCTTTTCTATTTCCACATCTCTCACATCTGATCCCTTCCCTCCACTCACACAGCTACAATCTTAGTTCAGGTCCTCATCACCTCTCACCTAGTATTACAACAGTCTCCTAATAAGTCTCCTTGCCTCAAATCTCTCCCCACTCCAGGTCATCCTGCACACTGCTGGCAAAGTAATTTCCTAAAATGCAGGTCTGACCATGTCACTATTCTACTCAATAAACTCCAGTGGCCCCCTATCACCTCCAGGATTAAATATAAAATCCTTTGGTATTCAAAGCACTTCATAACTTGCTGCCACCACCACCTGTTCCATCTTCTAAAATCTTACACCTTCCATGCCTATTTACTCTTTTAATCAGTGACACTGACCTCCATGCTATTCTTTGAACTAAACCCTCCATCTCCTGACTCTGGGCATTTTCACTGGCTGTCTCCCATGTTGGGAATACTCTCCTCCCTCATCTCCACCTTCTTTATTCCCTGGCTTCCTTCAAGCTTCTGCTAAAATCCCACCTACATGAAGCCTTTCCCAATCGCCTTTGACTCTAGTGCCTTCCCTGTATTATTTCTAATTTATCCTATATAGGACTTAATAATAAATAGTTTATCCTATATAGGACTTTGCATGTTGTCTCCCTCATTACATTGTGAGGTTTCTGAGACTTTCTTTTGCCATTCTTTGTATCCCCAGCACTTAACACAATGCCTGGTACATGCTAGGCACTTAATAAATGTTTATTGACTAATTGACTGACTGACAGGATAACAGTACTCAACCAAGATGTGACTAGATAGGGAATTATTTCTACCATACATATTGTACAACATGGCTGAGAAAATTATTTCAGGAGATAGAAAGTAATCTTGGGAATTCTAGAGTCAGGCAGGGTAGTGTTAAGTAGTTTTCTCCTGTGTCAACCCTACTACCATAGCAACTATCCCTCTTTTTCTTCCTCTGTCAAATCAGATTGTATTGGTCAGAACAATTTTGAGTACTTTTGACCTAAGTGGGACGGCTTTCAATCAATCAAAACCATTCTGAGTAGGTCAAAGCCACACTGAACTAACCAGAATGGTTCTGACTAAGCTGGAACCATTTTCCACTAGGCAAAAACAATGGAGAAAACCCTAAATCAGCCTTAACTGTTCCCTGGACCAAATAGAACAAAGGCCCTGTGGCATTCTACATCATTGTACCCCATTCCCACCCACCTTTCATCATCTCATCATGGTAGAAGAATATTAAAAAATCCTTCATATTAACGATTTGTAGACTATTGTCTATCTGTACGCTGGGAACATCCTCTCCTCTGAGCCCTGGGATTTGATGGGGAACTGCCGATCAGAGACATAAGACTGGGCATTTAAATCCCATCAAAACCATGGAGGAATTAACGACAAACATAGCCAACCTCTCTTACTAATCAGGTTAATTTTTATTTCACCTGCGACATTATTTTGACAGGCAAATATCACATTCCTGACATCTGCACACTGTGAGAGAGGAATATGGGCATCTCCGGATGTCATCTCAGGGAGATTATCATATCATCAGATCAGTTTCCCAAAGCAACTTCCCCTAAATACAGAACATTCAGACATGGGAATAGCCAAGTTTCACAGGCACTGACCACAGAATCTTTCCTCCAGCCCAGAGTAACAGTCCATTGCCTAAAAGCCCTAAGCTGAGATAGATTAAACTTGCCAACCCAGTGGGTGAGACCTACCTCTGATATTACAGACCAAAGCTACAGAAAAATAACAAGTCCATTCTTCCCAAAGTGAGAATAAGATGTTAAGAGACACCGTATGATTGCATTTGCCTTCTGACCATCTCCTCAGCCTCCCTGCTATGGTGCCATTATCAGTTCCTCTTATAGTGTGAGTCCTGTCGCCAGAAGACCCTAAATAAGCATGTAAGGGGTACTGATAGCAAAGGAGGTTGTTAACTGATCAATTGGATCCTATCTTTTGTCCTATTGAGTATTATACACAGAATGGCATCTTGTTAAGAGGAGAATAGACAATTCTTGATTGATTTTCAATGCCTAGAGGTTTTCCCAAGATTATTGTCTAGCACTTTGCCATCAATCTGTCATCGTTCCTTCTCACCACATTCTCTTCCCTATCACACTATTCCTTTATAACATCCTTACTCCTGTTCTTTTTTGAACTTCTTCATATTCCTCTGAGTGATCGCAGATCTCTTTCAGGAGGCTCCATAGTGAGTAATTCAGACAGTGCAAGTCTTACTGGAAAATGTCTTGCTTGTCACACAAATGGAAAAAGGACCTACATGTACAAAAATATTCATAGCAGCTCTTTTTGTGGTGGCAAAGAATTGGAAATTGAGAGGATGCCCATCAATTTGGGAATGGCTGAGAAAGTTGTGGTATATGAATGTGATGGAATACTATTGTGCTATAAGAAATGATGAACAGGCTGACTTGAGAAAA
Organism: Vombatus ursinus; assembly: GCF_900497805.2. NCBI lineage: Eukaryota > Metazoa > Chordata > Mammalia > Diprotodontia > Vombatidae > Vombatus > Vombatus ursinus. The sequence continues at coordinate 53,583,505 of NW_020954610.1, forward strand.
ACCTGGAAAGACTTGTATGGTCTGATACTGAGTGAAGTGAGCAGAACCAAGAGAATGTTGTACACAATAACAGCCATGTTATGTGATGACTAATATTGATAAATTAACCATTCCTGGCAATACAAGGATCTAAGACATCTCCAGAGGCCTTGTGATGGAAAATGCTATCCACATCCAAAGAAAGAACTATGGATGTTGAACTGCTATTTTTTTATCTCTTCCATTGAGCTTTGTTTCCTCCTTCTGATGATACCTCCTACTGGTTTTAATATTTACTTACATCACTAATGTGAAAATATGTTTAATTTGAATATAAATGTATAGCCTGTATCAGATTGTGCACCGTCTTGGGGAGGGTGGTGGGGAGGAAGGGGAAGAAAAATTTTAAACTCAAAAGCATACGAAGTGATTATTGATAAATCAAAATAAATTAATAAAAAAAAAAAAGAAAATGTCTTGCTTGTTAAACAGCCCAACTATGTGATTGCCAACTAAGAGTTCATGGGTCATCTGAAAATTTTTTAAGTGCAGTGGTGGGGACCTGGGGGGAAGGGGAACCTGGCCAATGAGGTCCCAGTCCTTGGATCATGTGCCATGTGATCTTCCTGGTATCAATCAACATGGAAGCTTGGTGAGCCAGCTTCTAAAAGTGAATAATGGAGAAGCAGTTTCAGAATATACACAGACATTTTTGACTGCTGGCTTCCTATAAGGTAATGAAAAAGCCTTTTACTTGACTGTTGAGCCAGAGCTGAATATGCATATTGGGTATTTAATGAGTGTGAACACTCAATGAGGGCTCATGAACCCACATGTTAAAAAACACCCCACAACCCCTCCACGCACTCCTGAGTCCCTGTGGGGAGGAAGTGGTAGCCACACTCTGGGAACTTGATCTGCCAATGAGAGTAGGGGTTGAGAGAGCAAATGTAGAACCTATATGTACTACATGTAGGAGTTTATCCAGTATTTTTCCATTATCAGTCAATCAGGTACCATTTCCTACATCATCATCATCATCATCATCATCATTATTATTCCTCCAGTTGAATTCTCTTCAATATCAATTAACCAATTAACCTCAATTAGATTTTACAAAGGGATATTCATGAAAAATATACAGCAAGAACCAAAGTAAAAAAAAAAAACAACAACAACATTCCCCAACCCCAACCAGGGCATACTCTCCCTTCAATCCCTGGAAAGAGCACACCCAACTTAGTGATAACTACTAGACATTCACCCCCATTTAGCTCACTTCTGAATGTGGCATAGCTGTCGGATGAATTACTACTCCCTTACTTATAGAATGCAGTGTCTCGATTGCTGGTCTGGATCACTGAATCAGATCATTCCTCAGGGATCAATCCCCATCCCCCATGCTCAGGGAACAATTTCACCTGCCATGCTGCATCACGCACTTCCAGAAGCAAGCTCAATAAGCCACATGGGATTGGGTCCCAATTGGCCAATCTTCCTCCCACCCCCATTACATATATTTTCTGTAACTGTTTATGAACTCCTGCATCCTTTGTGAGTGCCTTAAGTATTTTCTTACATCTGCTTATGGGCTCCTGTGAATGATTTTAATTTCTCCATTTTTTTTGGTAGGGTAAAATAATGGCTATCTCATGACTGATACTCTGAATGCTTGTATAAGAGCTGGAACACCTTTTACTTACATCTGTGGAAACCTAAACACAAGCTGTATTTGAATATCAGTCCAGAGCAAACCCCAAGTTTGCCAAAGAGAAAAACTGGACTTTTTAGGGGTCATGTCCCACACTCCCACCAGATTGGACCTTGAACACGATAATACAGTGCTTTGGAAGGCTTGGGCTATGGGTTACAATTGCTCATTCATTCATCCATTCTGTTATTCATTCAGTCAGAAAATAATAATAAATATCTGATTAATTAATGAATGTGCATGTTACTGGATTCAGATAATGTATTAATGAGAATTAGTTTATCAGATTACCCAATAGCATAGACATATAGGGGACTGGGATCCAGGGAAAAGAAGGTTTAGTGGAGACAGGTGGAAAAGCTAGACTCTAGTGCATTAACCACTGTCTAAAGAGGGTAGGATTACAAAATGTCACAGGGAAGCAGATACCAATGACACTCCTTCACCACCTACCTAGAAAATCACAAGTCCAGACCCCTTCCCTCAAACTGAGGGGTAAAAATGCCTGACCATCCTCTGAGAGTGTTGAGCAGTAAGGAAGCCCACTTGAGCTGGGAAATACTAGACAATAGTGATGGAGGCACTGTACAAATGGGAATACAACTAAGCTAATCCAATGAAACATATGCCAAGACGTCCAAGGTAGATCTATCCCGGACAGGGCTTGTGGTCTACTCTGTACAAAAACAAGAGGCTAGATTATGGAAGCAAAAACTGCTAGCATATCTCTGAGATAGTTTACATCATGGTTTATAACCTCTAGCTATTTCATTTTCCTGGTGGTTTAAAGGTGGAAAACATATAATTCATGGCTCTCTTGTGTCATACACGGTGACTATTTCAGTTGCCTCTCTAATATTTGTATTGTGCTTAATGGGCCTATTTCAATTAAATAAAACCTCAGTTCTTTTCACTAATCTTTGAATAAATATATACATACTAACCAGAGGGGGTGAAAAATGAAATTCATTTCAAATTCTGGTATGGAAAGGCCTTTGACAACATGTGGAAACTTCAATATTACTCTTTATCTAACTCCCAAGTGAAGAAATTATTTTCAAATACAATTTTCAGTCCTACTGTCATTTGATGCCAGACTTTCATAGAAACTTACAGTGTCAGAATAATCCCTCTCCCTATTTTTTTGGCAAATTTCATGTAATATACACACACACACACACCACTGTGATCCACGACCCAGAACTAAAGTTCTAGTTTTACATAAACTGTGTTCAGTCTTGAGGGCTTCTCCCAAAGTGTCTCTCTGGTTCATGTTCTCACTTAGTATTTCCCCTGGAAAATATCAGAATTTGTCTTGTGTTCAGATCTCCACAAAAGGAAAGGGGGAAGAGTCTTCAGTTCCCACACAAAGACAGGTCTAATTTAACCTTAAAAAAGTAAAAACCACAAAGGACTTGAATCCAGGCCTATATACTGTCAAGACAAATCTCTTTCCCTCTCTGAAGAGTCCCACTTCTCCAGAAACCTACAATTCTCCAAATGGAGAGTATTCATTTATGTGCTATACAAACACACACACACACACACACACACACACACACACACACCAAGGAAAGAACTTAAAAATGCTAGAGCATCCACTGGTCCACCTTGCAAGTGATCTCTACCTGCCAGGAACCTATATAATCCTCCCAATTCCTTATAGAAAGAGTAAGCTTGTTGTTATTCTGTTGCTACAATCAGTAACAATGGAGGTATATCCCACCCACTTTGGGGGCTTTGATCTGTCTTATCTCAGGGCTTTGGGGTGACTAGTTAGTGGTTGCTGCAGGCTAAAGGAAAGATTCCATGTTAAATGACTGTGAAACTTTGTAGCTCCTATCCCTGCATGTTCTCCACTTGGGGAAAATTTCCTTGGGTTCCCTTGGACCTGATGATTGACAAACTCCTCCTCAATGCAAGAGAAGAAGCATCAGATAGTTGTCTGGAACAACAGACTGAAATTCAAACCCAAAAACAGGTTCCAAAGAAAGGTAAATGCCTCTGGGTTCTAATTAGCTGACATGGCCATGTTCCAGAAGAACTTACCCTCTGAAGGCTAAGATTCTGAGAACTTCCCCTTTGAAAAGAAAGACCTCTTTTCCAATCTGATAACTTGATGTGTGAAGAGTGTGACTGTCTTTCTTTTAAAAAAAAAAAAGCCAAAGTTTAGGCTACAGGCTCTAGGCTAAGAGAGAGATATTAGTGCCCATTCCTCTAAAAGAAAAAAGGTAGCCACTCAACTGAGACTCCAACTGATGATCAGTAGGTGACAGCAACCAAAAAACAACCCAGGGAACAGTAGAAGTGCAACACAGCACCCAGGAAATAGCAACAGAAATATAATGAATGACGAACCCAGGTATGGGCCCTGTAGTATCAGAGGCATGAACTGCCCCTACATATGTGCTCCATGGCCCCCTGTTTTCCCTACATGTGTGCCTCTTCATGTGTATGTTTCAGTGAAACATGTTAGCTATGTATATCCACTCTCCCACTAATAATATTATATCTGTGATTAATTTTGCTTAACATTTTGTGGTGGCAAGAGAATGATAAATATCAAGAAACATCTGTGGTATAAAAAAGGGCATCAATAAAACATTTGAAAACAAATAAATGGCCAAAAGAAAGACAAAGCATTTACTCATCCATCAAATGAGTAAGTTGGACAAGATAATCTCTTTCAGCTTGAATTTCGTGATTTATACTGTCTTCTCTTCCCAAGTGATTCTTGAGCTTGTTCCTAAGGGATTCAGGTTGGGTGGGGGAGATAGTCTATTGCTATATTTCTTACTAGATTATTTTATTAAATGCTTTTGTTTTTAATGTATTAGGTCCTTCATTGGACTAGTAAAATTAAACACATTATTAGAGACTCATGAGCTGTGATTTTAAATGGATGTTAATCCACAGAGTACTTTGAACCTGGGGTAGCTTTTGAGAAGACCAATGTGTGAGAAGGATGGCCAGCCACATAGCAAATTGGTAATGTGCTGCCCTTATGGAAAAGCTAAGCTTGGGCCTCCTTATGCTTCTCTGAAGAGACCCAATCCAACAAAGGCAATAGAAGGAAACTGGATTTTCCCCAACTTTTGATGTCCAAGATAAGTTCCCATAGGGTCAGGATTGATGGATTGAGCCAGGGACAGAACTACTTTCTTTATCCATCTGAGACTATTGTAAGGATCTGGGCCCTGGTGGATAGGATTTATTACAGTCATAACCCCAGGTAATTGGACAGAAACTGGGCTGTCAATCTCCATTCCCTGGTGCTATATTTCTCAGATAATAACTATCTTTCAACTCCCAGACATGGAGGCCCTCCCTCCCAAACCCTAACTCTTGAGCTACCACAAAAGGGGATAGAGAAAGGAAAGTGAAATGTGTTTATCTTCGTAAGGAACAGTTCAAAGCAGATTTTCTAACCCCTACATTACAGAATCAATGGCGTCCCTCTGGAGCTAATAAGTTGTGCCTCACATCAGGCAAATAACCCTCCTGAATTCTTATTGTGGCCACTCAACAGTTTAAAGTTAAAAAAAAACACCCAACTCAAAGAAGTCTCTAGAATCTTAAAGAGAAAAAGTGGGGTATGGCATAAAAGGTATGGAAGGAGATGGGGCAAGGAATCACAAGACAAAAAATCACCCAAATCAAACCTGTGCCAGCATGAGACTACAAGCTTCCTGAGGGTAGGCACCAAGTACAACTAATAATCTCAACCTATACAGCATCTAGCCCAGCCATGCCAATAATACTCATCCTTCTAGGCAGTATGGGAATGATAAATGTTCCCCCTACCTCTCTACTTATATTCTGCTGTAGCAAATTTGTTTCAGATTATTCAACGCTCTTATTCTAAGAAAGTTCCAAAGCTGTTCTGGACACATATCAGAGTGGGATGAGAGGGAGAAATAGTGGAGACATGCTGATATATTCTAATTTTTCTCTTTAATTTTCAAGCAATAGTCATGACATGGATATGTCTCAAGACTTCTACTCACATTGCTGCCCCCAGTCCTTCCCAAAAGGTCTCATTGACTTTTGGTTTTGTGGATAATGTTTCTGTAGAATTTACTTGGAAGATTTTAATAAAAAGGGATTTTATGAGAACTTTCTACTAACATCTCCCAAAGTAAGTTTTGGGGGCAGGGTAGCAAAGAATGGGAAGGAAGAAGCAGTAAGCAGATTACAATAAAAATATCAAGAAGCTGATGAGCTAGAAACTACAGATTTCTAGACTCTTCAAAGGGGACATCAGAGTCAACACAATAACTGATATTCTCTGTAACAAAGACCATAAGATAGTACTATAATCCTTGAACCATGAACTACTGACATCTGAGGATCACTTTGGAACATATCCTCAGTCCTTACTGGTCTACTTTCAGCACAAATCATAGTATCCATTGTTCAGAGAAAGAAAGAAAACATACACGCACATGTGCGCACACGGACAAACACAGAGAGACAGAGAGAGACAGAGAGAGAGAGAGAGAATTGGAATGATCTTACTTTGGCCAGGGTTCAGGCAACGACCCACACACAATTCCTCTAGAAAAGGTAGTCAATTAGAGAATTTGGTGCCCTAGGAAATCCTAGATTGTGGCTGGGGGAGAGAGGGTAGTATTATGCACTTGACAACATCCATAAGGAACAATCTTATGATTGTTTTGGTTTTTGTTTCTTTGTTTTTTCAGTATGAGAACAACCTGATTTGGGAGCCACAGGGAAACCCTACCAATAGTCCCAGGATGTATTTTGTTCTACTCTTTCTTGAATATTGCACAAATGGTCTTTATATTAATAGATCTCATTCAGGTAGACCCCATTGTTACTACAAATTGTTCTGGAGTAAATGTCTTATAATTTTAAATTGGTTCAAAGAACCTTCATAGCTTGAAAGATGTTCCAAACAAGATGCATCCAGAATAAATAAAATCTTACTAACACAGCATTGTGGTTCAGAGGAAAGAACGCTGGACTTGAATATAAGAGTTGTTGATGTTGTTGAATCATTTCAGTCACGTCCAATTCTTCATGACCTCATTTAGGGTTTTCTTGGCAGAGATAATGGAGTGGTTTGCCACTTCCTTCTCCAGTCCATTTTACATATGAAGAACTGAGGTTAATATGGTTAAGTGACTTGCCTAGGGTCACACAGCTAGTAAATGTCTGATGACAGATTTGAACTCAGGAAGGTGAGTCTTCCTGATTCTAAGCCCAGTGCTCTATCCACTGTGCCCCCTAGCTACCCATATAAAACACTTGGCCTCAAATCCTGGCTCCAGCATTAATTATCTCTGTAACTTTGATTGAGTAATGTCAGCTCTCTGAGATGTCACACCTTTATCCATACCATAAGGTCAATAATATTTACACTACCTACCTCACAGAGCTTCTGTGAGAAAAGCATTTTGAAAACTGTGAAGTATGAAGGGGGAATAATATAATGAGATTATACTATAAATCTGTAATCACTGAAGCCGTTTGACTTTAGTTAAAAAATAGAAAAATAGATCAGTAGAACAGACTACATAAAGAAGAAGCAGAAGCTGAAATCAATAACCCAGTAATCAATAAACCCAAAAACAATAATTACTTTGGGAATTACTCCCCATTTGACAAGAATTGCTGGGAAAACTGGAAAGTGGCTTCACATAAATTAGATTTAATTCAATACCTTACATCATCTAACACAAAAAAACTCAAAAAGGAATGTGTGACTTGAATATTAAAAGTTATACCATAAAAAAGTTAAAATAAAATAAGATTAAATACTCTTCACATCTATGGCTAAGGGAAAAACTCTTAACTAAACAAGGAATAGAGGTAATCACAAATGATTTTTTAAAGATTATTTTGATTATACAAAATTAAAAAGCTGTTACACACACACACACACACATCAACCCAACAAGGATAAGAAGGAAATTAGTCAAATAAAAAAAAACTTTACATAAATGTCTCTTTTAAGGGAATGATATCTAAGCTGTATAGGAAACTAACACAAACATATAAGACCAAAATCTATTCCACAATGCGTAAGTGATCAAAGGATATGAACATTCATTTCTCAAAAGAAGAATTACAAACTATTTACAAATACGAAAAAACTGCTCCAAGTCACTAATCATAAGAGATATGCAAATCAAAACAACTCAGCAAGTTGAGAATAGTCAATGTTAGATTGTGGAAAGTCAGGCACACTGATTGCATTGTTAGCGAACCTGTGAATTGACCTAGCCATCCTGGAAAGTAATTTGGAACTATGTTAAGAAAGTAACTGAAAGTTCTATATATTCTATACCAGGAGTGGGGAATCTGTGGCCTCAAGGTTACATGTGGCCTTCTAGGTCCTTGGGTGTGGTCTTTTGACTGAGTCCAAATTTTACAGAACAAATCCTTTTGTTAAGGGGATTTGTTCTGTGAAGTTTGGATTCAGTCAAAGGGCCACACTTGAGGACCTAGAGGGTCACATGTGGCCTGGAGGCTGATGGTTCCCCACCCCTGTTATACCTTTTGACCTAGAGATCCAACTGCTAGATATATATCTTGAGGAAGCCAAAGATATAAAGGTTCCATATACACCTAACTATTTATAGGAGCAATTTTTGTAGTAGCAAAGAATTGGAAATAAAGTAGCTGTCCATCAATGGGGGAATTGTTAAAATAATTGTGGTACATAAATGTTATGGAATATTACTACATTGTAAGAAATGATGAATATAAAGAATACAGAGAAACATGGAAAGACATATATGAACTGGTGTAAAAAGTGTAGCAAGCAGAACCAGAAAACCAACATATACAATTGACTACAAAAATGTTAAGTGGTAACAACAAAAATAAAAGCCCTAAAACTGAATGCTGTGAAATTATACTGATAAAGCTTAGCCCCAAAAAAGACATATGAGAATGGCCCTTCCTCCATCCTTCTTTGCAGGGGTCGGAACACTGCATTTTATGTCATTCTTAGTAGATATGTTGGTTAGTTTCATCTAACTCCTTTGTTATGGTAGAGGGCCCTCCAGGAGGAAGAGGGAAAGAATTTATTGATAAATGAGGTAATATAAAAGCAAACAATATCAATAAAACTTTCCATTTGAAAAAACTTTAAAGAACTACATAAATTGAGTTATCAATTTAAACCAATCATTGAAGTTAAATATTGCTATAGAGAGTTGCAATGTAACATAGTAAATTATATACTAAACCCAGAGCCCAGATCAGTCCAAATCTCTCCTCTGGAACTTACTAGCAGCTATATGATTTTAGGCAGGTAACTTAACATCTCCTAGTCACAGTTTCCTCATCTTTAAAACTGAGATAATAATAACTATAACACCAACCTTACTGGGATATTGCAAGGTACAAATGAGATAATTCATGTAAAGTACTTTGAAAATCTTTAAATGATATATGTGTGTTAGTGTCACTATTACTATAGACTGTCCACCTTATCTTAATTAATTTATTAATCCCTGACATTTGTGTAATGTGTCATAATTTCAAAGAGCTTTCTCCCATGCATTGTACCATTTGATCCTCACAACCCTGTAAATAATAAAGGACAGGTATTATTAACCCCATTTAACAGATGAGGAACCTGAGGCTTAGATAGACTAAATGACTTTTCCATGGACAAATGCCTGGTAAAAAGCACAATCACAGATTCCCAGAGTTAGAAGGGAACTTGGAGGTCATTTGGTCCACCTTTACCTGAATGAGAGCCTCCTCTACCACATACTTTATAAGTGACCATTCTTCTCTTGCTAAAAGATGACCAATGAGGAGGAACCTATTGCCCCCTTTGGTGGCCCATTCTACATTTGGATAACTCTCATCATTAGGAAGTTTTTCCTTAAGCCTAAATTTACAACTTCATTTCAACAAGCACTTAAGAGCTTCCACTATTCAAGGAACTGTCCCAGGTCCTGAATATACAGAGGAAAAAACTGAAATAGTCCCTGCCTTCAAGGAGCTTACTTTCTCCTGGGAGAAAACAACATACACAAATAAATAAATACAAAGTAACTGGAGATATGGGGGGAGGACTAACAATTTGGAGCTCAAGATAAGCCTGTTATATTAAGTAAAAGTTATGGTAAGTCTTGGAGGATACTAGGGATTTCAAGAGGGAGAATAAAAAAGAACACTCCAGGCCTGGAGAACAACAACTTCTGCAAAGGTAAAATATCAAATGCCCACTACCAGGAATATATAATGATCCAGTTTGGCTGGACAGTAAAGTGAGTGAAGGGGAATAATATGTAATCAGCCTGGAAAGTTAAATTGGAACTATTTTGAAGGGCTTTAAAACCCATATAAAGAAGTTTGTACTCCAGAGACAATTAGGAACAACTGAAATGCCTTGAGCAAGGGGATGACATGGTAAGACCTGTACTTTAGTAATATCAATTGAACAGCTAACTGGAAGACAGATTGGAGAGTGAAGTGACTGGATGCAGGGAGACCAATTAGGAAATATTTCAATAAACAGGAAAATAGTATGGCAGAAACTAGGCATAGACCAACATTTCACACCAGATACAGTCAAAATGAGTGCACGATTTAGACATAAAGGGTAATACACAAGCAAATTAGGAGTGCAAGGAATAGTTTATCTGTCAGATCTATGAAGAAGAGAAGAATTTATGACTAAACAAGAGATAGAGAACATCATGAAATGCAAAATGGATAATTTTGATTACATTAAATTGAAAAGGTTTTCCACAGACAAAACCAATGCAACCAAGATTAGAAGGAAAGCAGAAAGCTGGGGAAAAATTTTTATAGCCAGTGTTTCTGATAAAGGCCTCATGTCTCAAATATATAGAGAACTGAGTCAAATTTGTAAGAACAAGTCATTCTCAAATTGATAAATGGCCAAAGGATATGAACAAGCAGTTTTCACATGAAGAAATTAAAGCTATCTATAGCCATATGAAAAAAAAATGCTCTAAATCACTATTGATTGGAGAAACAAAAATTAAAATAAATCTGAGGTACCGCCTCACATCTATCAGATTGGCTTATATGACAGAAAAGGAAAACGATAAATGTTGGAAAAGATGTCAGAAAATTGAGACACTAATGCATTGTTGGTGACATTGTGAACTGATCCAACTATTCTAAAGAGTAATTTGGAACCATGCCAAAAGTGCAATCCAGCAATAACACTTCTAGGTCTGTGTCCCAAAGAGATCATAAAAAAGGAAAAAGACTCATATGTACAAAAATATGTATAGCAGCTCTTTTTGTGGTGGCAAAGAACTGGAAATTGAGGGAATGTACATCAATTGGGGAATAGCTGAACAAGTTATGGTATACGAACGTAATGGAATACTACTTCACTACACGAAATGATGAGCAGGCAGACTTCAGAAAAACCTGGAAAGATTTACATGAACTGATGCTGAGGGAAGTGAGCAGAACCAGCAGAACATTCACAGTAATAGCAACACTGTGCTAGGGAATCTCATCCCTGTGAAGGGATGAGAACTTGAACTAGGGCTATGACTGTGTGAGTGGAAGAAGGGAACTGACAAATGCAAGAGATTTTTGTGGGGGTAGATTCAAATGATCGCATAAGAGGGAGCATGAGTGAAATCAAAATTAAGGAGGATACCTAGTTGAGAATCTATGTGATTGCAAGGATGATGGTATCTTTGACAGAAATAAAGAGAATAAAAGAAAGAGTAGGTCTAGAGGGAAAGATAATGGATTATTTTAGACATGTTGAGTTTGAGATACCTATGGGATATACAGGGGAAATTTTTCAGCAGAGAGTTGGTGATATTTGGTGATATAGGACTGGAACCCAGGAGAGAGATGAGGTCTAGATATGTAGATTTGGGATTCATCTGAATAGAGGTAATACCTTGATGAAAAGACATAGTAGTGGGAAAGGGAGGAGAAGAACAAATAGAAGGAAAACAACCATGGTGTGCTCTTTAAGCTATGTTTACAGATGAAGGAGTGAGTTTCTACTGTATGGGTTGTTGTTTTACACTCTCTCTGGGTTGCCTTAGTGATTAATGGTTTGTGCCTTTGGGGCTTTTTTATTTTGATTTGGCTTTTGTGACTGGGTCTCCCTAACTCACTCAGGCTGGCAGTGTAGTGGCCACTGATGGGTTCAATACCATTGCTGATCAGCACAGAAGTTTTGACCTGCTCTATTTGTACCTGGGCCAGTTCTTATCCCCACCTTGAGCAGCTTCATGGCCCTCTACTCCCAAGGACTCATCATAATATTATAGATACCCAATTGGTTTCAGCCCTACTGCAACTCAGAACTCTTAAGTTCAAATGATCTACCAGTTACAGCTTCCTCAGTAGCAGAGATTACAGATGTACACCACCACATCTGGCCAGTTTATTCCTTTGTGAGGAAAGATCCAGTCTGCTAGACCTAGAATGACAGTTTTCTCTATGTAAAGATCACTGGTTCACACAGGAGTCAAAACCAAAAATTCCTTACCCTCTTTAGTAGTTTTCTAATCCCAGTACTAACTAGCCATAGACCAATCTCAGTTTTAATTGGATAGGCTCATTGATGATAATTTAAGACCTTAGGAGGCAGAGGAATCTCCTTCCTTGGGACCTGAATCTCCAACATCCCTACCTCTCTTGACCTGGATCTCAAGAATACAAGCCACTGAAATGGTCTTCTGGCTTTCTTCAATTGTCATTAATACTTACCTAAACCTTAATGCCTTTCCTGGCCCTTTTTATGTCTCCTGCCCACTCTTCAGAGCTTCTTACTTATAGATGAGGTTGACTAGGCAGAACAAGCAAGTCCAGAGTGAATAATAGTGATGGTGATAGTGGTAATAATAATAGCTACCATATATGTATAATGCTTTAATATTTGCAAAGTGTTTTACAAATATTATCTCATTTTGTGCTCACAGCAACTCTGGAAGGTAGATGGTATTATTATCATCCCCATTTTACAGATGAGGAAACTGAAGTAGACAGAAGTCAAGTAAATTGACTCTAGGTTCATACAGCTCGTAAGTGTCTAAAATAGCTTGTTTTGTATATCTTTGTTTACATGTTGTCTTCCCCATTAAACTGTAAGATCCTTGAAGGCAGGGATTATTTTTTGTCTCTTTTTATATCCCCAGCACTTAGCACAGTGCCTGGCACATAGAAGGCACTTAAATAAATGTTTATTCATTGACTTCCGGCCCAGCATTCTTTCTACTGTGCCACCTAGACAAAGAATTATCAGGTTTTATTGGATTTATATCTATTGAATGAGAGAGAGGGATCAGATGATCTCTTCTACTTCTAACGTTATACCAGTCTGTGATTCTATTCCTCACATGTGGCCAATTTTTTAATGAATTTGACTTTCCTACCTGCTAACTCAGAGCCATTTTCCCAGGTTGACAATGAATGTTGCTGATTTTCCTATGGCCCTTGAATATGTAAAGAGTGTAGTCATTTTGCTTGTTAATGGAAAGAAAGGCAAAGATCTCCTGCTTAACAAGCCCCAAGGGGCCTTTTTCAGTATTGATCTCAAATATATTTATGTGGAAACAAGGTATGATGGGGGTTGTAAAGAACATCTTCAACACAACTCAGCTCAGTAATTCTTTGAAGATTTGCTAAATGGATCCCCAGGATAATTCGAAAAGATAGTTTCCTGACCCAGGGCTACAATGAGAATTAAAAAGAAATTTGGGGACCATAACTCAAAGAAAAGTGTAAATGTCAAAATCCTTAGTATCAACAAGTCAAAAGAAGGTCAAAAAGACAGACCAACACTTATAGGCTTCTATCACTTTCTAAGTGGACATGGGTGGCTGGAATCGATATCTCAAAAGAGCTGAAGAGAGTGTCTGGGACTATAGTCTAAAGGAATTTTCAGACTCTTCCCCCTATTAAGAAGCTGAATCTCTGCTGAAAACCAGCCTGTGGCAGTAGAGTGAAATAGTAACACAACAAAGAAGTCACATCACAGATGAAGACCTATAGATGGTAGCAGTCTATCTCCACTACCCCAATAGAGACCAGTTTAGCAGAGAGCAGTCCAATAAGAGCATCTGTGAGGGAATAGCACAGTGACATCACCAAAAGATAGTGGTTCTGCAGTTTTGGAGGTATAAATTGCTCTAACTATCTATGTCCTTTAGCCATACATGTTCTGTGTATATCTGTCTGGTCACACATTTTCTGTGGCTATATGTCATCCTTACACATGTATCTTTCCATGCATATTCTCTGGTCATGAGAGTTCCTTATTTGTGTTCCTTGCCACATTGGTAGCATGGCAACCTGAGGAATAATCTATATACCTGGGGAAAATCTTTTTACTTAATATGCTATACTGTTTGATTAAATGTTTGTTTGTTTTTTACTTCAAATAACTGTGTTCCCTGGTAGACACTGTCAAGGTCAATATTTCATTAAGGGCTCAGGAACTATGGTTTTGAATAGACATTGACCCCTAAAGTGCCCCAAACTTGGGTTGCTTGTGGAGGCTTCTGTTGCCACGTATAGTATCCTAATACAAGCCCGAGTTTTTGGCTTAGTCCCACCTAGGAAGGGTCCTTCTCTTGGAGAGGTTGTTCTAATCCAGGGCTTCTTAACCTATGATCCATGAATTTGTTATTCATTAATAACAGAATTTCAATGTAATTGGTTTTCTTTGTAATTCTATGTGTTTTAATTTATGCATTTAAAAACATTATTCTGAGAAAGGTTCCTTTAGAAGACTGCCAAAGGAGTCCATGACACACACACACAAAAAAAACCATTTTTAAACCCCTGATCTAATCTGAATCACTCATGCCCCATGCTAAATCAACAGCTAGAAATTTCTGATTAAGAATTATACATTCCTCCCTTTCCCAGTTCCTTCTATGACCCTGTGTTATATTTCATCCTCTTTCCCAGGCATTTATTAAACACCTAGCATGAAACATAGATTGCTGCACAGAGACTCCTGCCCTCAATTTCAACAAGGTAGATTTCACACTTTCTCTTTAATACTGCCTGACTCTGTGCTGAGATGACACTAGTCAGCATTGCATGTAAACTGTCATTTGTGGTGAGGAATTACTTTCTATACAGCCACAAGGACTGCTCCTTCAAATCAAATAGGAGCATTTGTTTTAGAACCAGAAGGAATCTTAGAGATCATCTAGTCTAAGCCTTCATCTTAAATGTGAGGAAATTTTTTAAAAGATGGGAGCAATTTGATCCTTTCTGCCACTTACTTCCTTTCTCATACTCATAGTTATAAAATGAGGACAGGGACACAGAGTCAGTAAGAGAGACACAAAAGGATCAGAGATTCAGGGACAACATTTGGTGGTATCTGTCACCTAACACCTAGGACAGCAGTGGATAGAGTCCTGGGCCTGGAGTCAGGAAGACCTGAGTTCAAATCTGTCCTCAGACACTTACTAGCTGATCAAGTCACTTAACCCTGTTTGCCTCAGTTTCCTTATTTATAAAATAAACTGGATAAGGAAATGGCTAGGAAATTTGTCAAGAAAACCTCAAATGGGGTCATGAAGGGTAGGACAAGACTGAAAAATGACTAAACAATTTATCCAATAAAGCCAAGAACTCTGTATGTTTGTGTGTATGTTAGAGAGGGGAGGAGGGAGAAACTACCATAATAACACAGTCCTTTGTGACTTGGGTTGCAAATTCAATAAAACAAAATAAAATTTAGATAAAAGATTTGAATAATAAAAAAGTGTTCTTTCAAAAGAATATATTATCTGTAGCCATCTTGAATGCTGGCAGTGAATACAATCTAGGAGCACCGCTCAAAATAACAAATGAATTAAATTCAACATTATTATGAAAACCCTATGTGTGCATTAAATAAAGAAGGTCCCAAGGTATATTGGGTTTAAATCAACCCCAGAAAAACTCATTTCTGATAAATAAAACACAGGACATTTATAAAGTCTATTTCTTCTGCAAACAAAATCCTCTTCCTCACTAAGAACTGCCTCAAGTTCTAAGGTCTCACAAGAAGTATAAAAACCTTGACCTGAACAGAAAAAGGTCCATTGTGGCATGGAAGTAACCTTAGATTCTTCAAGGGTCTGGTAGTATAAGGAAGGCTTTGATAGGTCCTCCTAAGCTAGAAAAGCTTCAAATATTGGCTTGGTGATGTGATGGCTGAAGTACAGCCTATCAAAGTGAAGAGGTTCATCACCACAAAGTTGGCCAGCAGGTAACGGGGAGGAGGGAGGGAAAAGAGGGGGACAGAAGGAATAGAAACTCATGAAAACTGTCTACCAAGATGAAATGTGGTCAGAATTTGGATCAGTTTAGGAGAGACTGTTCATCAACAAAAGCATAAGTTTTTGAAGAGTTAAGGTTTAGCACAGAATCTAAAATTGTGAATCAAATAGACAACCCATAATCCCCATCCTTGAAGTCCATTTTATCCTACCCATGTAGGAATGAATTTGAGAATAATCTGAATTATAAAATCTACTGCCACTGCCACTTCTCCACCTTTCAGATCAGACCAACCTGGGAGAACCAACCTGGGAGAAGGAGCTATGCCACGGAGCTTCATACTCCCCGGAACCATAAGTCTTCATCTTCATACCAGTCATTTTCTACTCTCTTATCACCTTACCCTGTTCCCCACCCCCTTCCAACTTTTGCTCTGATAATTACAATCAAAACAACACTACCATTGCCTCTGAAAAGGGCATTTCATTAGACTGCCTTATTGTCTCACTAACCAGCTTTGTAATTTCCTAGATCATAACTCCTTTCTCTGACACCACTCCCTTATAGACTGTAAGCTCTTCAACGACAGGGACTATCAACTTTTTGTATTTCTATCCCCCGTGCTTAGCACAGTACTTGGCACATAGTAAGCAAAGTTAACAAATGCTTTTCATTCATTCATTTGTAATGGGGGATAGTTGACCAATGAGAGCATAGTCCTAATGAGTATGAAAGGGAGCTTTGCCTAATACAACCCCCTATGTGAACTCCATCAATTTAGAAGCATATGCAGTTCTTTTATCACAATTTCCTGTTGACTTGTCACTAGACTTGAAAAGATTTTTTTGGTTGACCACTGAGCAGGAATTGGGTGTGCTTGAAAAATATAGTAAACCAGTCAAAGGGAATCCCTCTCTTTCTTTCCCTAGTAGAAAGCTACTGTTCATCCTCTATTGCATATTCCCTAGGATATTATTTATGTCCTTTTATCAGTATTATAGCATGAAGTCCTAGGGGGCATGTGGAACAGTAGAGTCCCAAGTGGTCCACAGGTTGTCTTTGTATGGTGGAAGGTTTACAGGCTGACTGTGAATCCAAGCCTCCAGTCTTTTTGTAAACACCAGCTGTGCAAGCAAAGAAAGGATGGGAATGCTGAAAGCACTTTGTAAATGCTACCCTTGAGCCCATGTCAACATTGCAGGAGACAGATTGTGCATGCCAATCACTCCTGACCATCTACTGAGAACATGCAGAACTTTGTGTACCCATAACTATATGTAATTTAACACAGGGAATAGTATCTTATGTATTCAGAGACTGGAATGAGCTGATGATGGCCATCTTCAAAATCAGCCAACTTTCCTGTAATGGGAAAGACTGTTCACTCTATTGATGTATTGGCATGAGATCCCCAAAAGTTGAGGTGAGCCCCTCTATTCCTCTTAACCGGTGGCAAACACTTGAATCAATCTGTCCTCATAAGGGAGGAAGAACTTGAAAGGTACTACCAACAGCAAGACAGAACCAAAGGAAGCTTTCAGATTTCCTTCATATGCTCACTATATGTGTGTGTCTAAATATTTGCATGTCATCTCCCCTGTTTAAAGCTAATTTCTTGAGATCAGGAGCTGCTCTCTGCCTTTCTTTGTATCCCCAGTGCATAGCATAGGGCCTGGAACATACAAAGTTCCTAATAAACGTTTATTGATTGAATGAACTGCTAACGATTGAGAGATGGGTTGGAAAACAGTAAGAGCTAGCATCTACTACGTGAGAGGCACTATGCTTTACAAATGTTATGTCATTTGATCCTCATAACAATCCTGGGAGGTGGGGGGTAATTTAAAGTTGAGGAAACTGAAGCAGACAGAAGTTAAGTGACTTGCTCAGTGATTTCTCAGAATCAAATGGCTATTGTCTTAAACCAGTTTTGAACTCAGGTCTTCCTAATTCTAATCCTAATATTCAGGGCAGCTAAGTGGTGCAGTGGATATAGTGCCAGGCCTGGATTCAGGAAGACTCAAATCTGGCCTAAGACATTTATTAGTTGTAGGACCTTGAGCAAGTCACTTAACCTTGTTTGCCAGAGGAAACTCATGTATAAAATGAGCTGGAGAAGGAAATAGCAAACCACTCCAGTACCTTTGCTTATAAGATCATAAAGAGTCAGACACAATTGAAAAACAACTGAGCAACAGCTTCCTGATTCAAGGTTCAACACTCTATCCACTCTGCCACCCAGCTGCCTCAGGTTGGAGGCAAGGAGGGTTGGAGTCACGAGGATTACTGCCAATGAAAGGGGTAATACCTTATATTATCAGGGCATTTTATATTTTGTCTCAATTCAATTCAATAGGAAAATTATTTTAAGACCTTCTCTTCATGATCTACCCTGATATTATTTAGCAACTTGATAGGAAAGCATAATAGAAGGCTAGAGTTTATAGGACCACAGATTTAGAGCCAGAAAGGACTTTAGTGGTCAACTAGTCCAAGCCTCTCATTTCACAGATAAAGAAACTGTGGCCAAGAGAGGTTAAGTAACTTTCTCAATGTCACATATGTAATAGTAATAAGTGTCAGAGTCAAGGATTCTAATCCAAGTTTTTTTATTCTATATTCCATGCTCTTTGTACTGTTCTACAGTATACTAATATGCTCCTCAACAGCCTGAGCTTTGCCCAAAAAAAGAGAAGGAAATTGGGAAAGAGAAACAAAAACCAATCCTAGTAAGCAGGGATGTATTGGGAAATGTTTAACATCCAGTTCAACAACAACAACAACAACAAAAGTAAGTAGATCACATTTATTAAGTTTAAACTGCATTATTGACATTTTCTCCATCACTTTCCTAAGTCTAGACAATCAAAAAAAATTTTAAAGCCCTGATCTTCAGTATTTGCTGATTGCCAAGACATAAATGTTCACACTGAATTTTAACAATCAGCACTCCTCAGTTGGTATTAGGCGGTATGAAATGGCTCCAAAATACCCTTGCCAACAAGCATGTATGAAAATCATCATGCTAGTAACCATAAGAGAAACAAAATATGTAGAAGACCTCCAGGTTAAGTTAGGGAAGACAAGGCACATGAATGTGAACCTACCAGGTTGCAAGTAGTCAAAACAGTTGGGCTACTAGAATAACACAGTCAAAAAGGGCTTCTTCAAACCTAGAAGCACAAGGGCAAGTGCTTCTCTGTGTGTTACATAAATGCATTTCCCTACCCTGGAGCCCTAAACAAATCTATTATTCCCATACTCCCTGCCTCTTGTCATTGTTCAGCTATGTCCAACTCTTCCTGACATCATGGACCATAGTGTGCCAATACTGTCCATGGGATTTTCTTGGCAAAATACTAGAGTGCTTTGCCATTTCCTTCTCCAGTGGATTAAGGCAGAGGTTAAGTGACTTGACCAAGTCACACAGCTAATAATCTGAAGCCACAAGTGAACTCAGTTCTTCCTGACTCCAGGCCCAGTGCTCTATCCACTGAGCCACATAGCTGCCTGCCAGCCTTGCTAAGATGGTTTTGTTTCTTGTCTTAGAACCTTAACTAGAATGAGGTAGCTTAGACTTTATCTCAGGGCACTGAAATTCAGAAGGCACTAAGAGTACTTGTTGTTCTTTAGCAACTAGAAAAAAAATTAAGCATGGCACTTAGTTAATCAGAGTAATTAGTTTAATAGTAAACTACAATAAGGAAAGTGGGCCCAGTATCATGAAAGGGACAGTATTCCAAAAGTGGCTAAGGAGAGTTAGCTCTGGAATCAACTGGGAATCAGAAGAGAAGAGATCTATCCCACAGGAAGGGGAAGGAGCAGACCTTTCTCCAGATAATCCAAAAAACAGAAAATTGAAAGTTAATTGCAAACTAGTTCTATGTCATAAATGACATAGTTGTTGGACTATGTAACATCTTAAAAAGAAAAAAAATTAAACAAAGCTATTTCCTACCCTCACCACCCGAAAAATAAGCTGCTACACCTCCTCCTCGCCTGAACAATCTACATCCCAGGTAATCTCCTCCCTGGCTCTGACCTCACAATCTATTCACCCATTTTCTAATTGATGAACACCTTTGTGCTCAATTTTTCACTAAAGCAAAAAGTGCTGCTATGTACATGTAGGTCTTTTTAGTCTGGTTTTAACTTCTTTGGAGTTTATGCCTAATAGTAATATTGCTGTGTTGAAGGAAATACAGTTTAGTGTCTTTTTGAATAGCATTCCAAATTGCTTTCCAAAATGGTTGTATTAATTCATAGCTCCACCAACAACGCATTAGTGTGTGCCTGTCCTCCCACAATCCCTCCAACAATTCTTATTTTCATGTTTTGTCATTGCTAATCTGAAGGGTGTGAGATTGACTCTCAGTGATGTTTTGTTATTTTAATTTAGTATTAATGATTTGGAACATTTTCTTGTATTTTTTAGTATCTTGCATTTCTTCATTTGAAAACTGTCTATTCATATCCTTTGACTATTTATCT
The DNA here is from genome assembly GCF_900497805.2 of Vombatus ursinus. NCBI lineage: Eukaryota > Metazoa > Chordata > Mammalia > Diprotodontia > Vombatidae > Vombatus > Vombatus ursinus. The sequence continues at coordinate 53,603,909 of NW_020954610.1, forward strand.
CTTAGTCTCCTTTTATTTCCCACCTTCTCCATTCCTTGGGTCCCCTTCCATGGTGCCTTATTTTTTTCTCTCTCAAAACAAAAACATCTCTGTCCTAGGGTCTCATTTCCACATGGCCTGCTTTCCCCAAGGAATCAGGGGGAAATGCAGAAGAGAAATAGCTCTGAAGTCAGAGGTCCTAAATTCAAATTACACCCCTAACACTAACTATCTGTATGACCTTGGAAAAGTCATTTAACCTCAGTAGGTCTCATTTTCTTTATCTGTAAAATTAGAAGGTTGGACTACATGACTTTTAAGCTCCCTTCCAGCTCTAAATCTATGTATGATCCTATGTGCCAGAAACTGTGATAGACATTGGGAACACAAATTTAAAAAGTGAGACAATCTTTCCTTTAAGGAAGTTGCAGTCTACTGGGGAGAATGTAATATGTTTGTGGTTAAGTAGCTATAGGATACATGCAAAATAAACATACGATGATTGAAGTTGGAGGAGAAAAAACATTGACGACTCTGCAAAAAGTTCTCTTGAAAGAGGTTTTCCCAGGTAACAAAGGATGAGAATAAGTTACTTTACATAAACTAACATATTCTTAAACTCTGTTAATATGCTGCATCACCTGGTATATAATAATAGCTGACATTTTATAGCACTTATGATACATTATCTCATTTGAGACTTACAATAGCCCTATTAAAGATATACTATAGTATTATTGTCCTTATTTTACATAGTTAGTGTATCAGAGACAAGATTCAAGCCCGGGTCTTCTTGACTATATATCTCACAAACATCCATTGTGCCATGCTGATTCTAAGGTAACATCATTTTTCTATGGATAGATGTCAAATATTACTAGTCTATAGTTTTCAGAATCTACATTAATCCCATCTCCCCTCCCAATTTTTAAACAACTGGGATAACATTTAACTGTTTCAAGTCTTTTAGTATTATATAGTAGAACCAACATTGGATTTGGAATTCAAGGATCTGGGTTCAAGACTTGGCTTTACTTCTTTATATGTGAAATGAAGAGGTTAAATTAGATCTCTGTAGTCCCTTCTAGTACTAATATTTGATCTCAGCTCTGCCACTTACTAACTCTGTGATCTTAGACAGATCTCTTAATGTTTGTGAGACTCAGTTTCATTATTTTTAAGGGAAAGGGAGTAATATATAATAAGCCTTGAAAGATAGGTTGGGGTAAGAATATGAAAGGTTTTAAAAGCCAAATGAAAGAGTTTATATTTTATCCTATAGGCAATAGGGAATTACTGGAATTTATTGAGTAGGTAAGTGACAGGACAAGTCTACACTTAAAAAATCCATTAGCAGATAATTATTAGGAGGATGGATTGAAATAAGGAAAGCCTTGAGGTACAAAGACCATTTAGGAGACCTTTGCAATAGTACAGGTGAAAGGTAATGAGGATCCAAACTAAGATGGTACGTTGTGAAGGGAATGGATAAAAGGAATTATAGTGGTAGAAATGGTGAGATTTGGCAACTAATTAGAAATGTTAGGTGAGGGAGAGTATAGTCAAGGTTAACACTGAGGTTGCAAACCTTGGAGACTAGAAGGATGATGGCTACTTCTAAAATATAAATAAATAAATAAGGAAGTTCTGAAGAGGCACAGGTTTGGAGAAAATAATAATGAGTTCTGTTTGGGGCATGTTGAGTTTAAAATGGCTAACAAACAGTTGGTGATGTTGGACTAGAGCTTAGAAGAGAGATTAAGACTGGATGTTTCAATCTGGGAGTCATCTGCTTAGAAATGATCATTAAACCCAGGAGAGCTGATGAAATCACCACGTAAGAGAGTATATAGAGAGAGAATAAAAGAGAATCCAGGGCAGAAATGAGTGAGGCACACCCACACTTAGGAGGCATGATATGGAAGATTAGCTAGCAAAGGAAACTGATAAAAAGCAGTCAGAGTGGTCAGAAAAGAACCAGGACACCCATATCACCAAAAAAAAAGAAGAAGAAGAAGAAGAAGAAGAAGAAGAAGAAGTAGAAGAAGAAGAAGAAGAAGAAGAAGAAGAAGAAGAAGAAGAAGAAG
>NW_020954610.1:53605984-53677405 GCF_900497805.2 Vombatus ursinus
GAAGAAGAAGAAGAAGAAGAAGAAGAAGAAGAAGAAGAAGAAGAAGAGAGAATATATCTGGGAGAAAAGGTCATCAATAGTGCCAAAAGTTCCAGAGAACTCAAGAAGGATGAGGCCTGAGAAAAGGCCATCAGATTTGGCAACTAAGAGACCATTGGGGAAGAAAGAGAGACAGAGACAGAGACAGAGAGATCAGTTGCAGTTGAGCAATGAAATCAGAAGCCAGAGAACAAAGGGTTGAGAAGTGAGTGAAAGGAGAAGTTGGAGCAACTTGTATAGATAGTCACAAGGATTTGAGCTTAAAAAAAAAAGATATAGGTGATAGCTAGCAGGGATGGTAGGTTTAAGTAAAGAATTTGTTTGTTTTAAGATGGGGAAGACATGAACATGTTTGTAGGAAAGCAGGGAAAGAGACATACATAGAGGGAGATTGAAGATGAAAGGAGGGAATGATGGAGCGGGCATTATATTGGAGAAGATGAGAGGGTATCAGATCAGGAGCACAAAGAAAGGAATTTTTGGTCTTGTCAAGGAGAAGGACTACCTCAGTATCAGAGACTGAAGTAAAAAAGAAGGGAGTGAGAGATAATGTTGAGGGGTTTTGAGATGAAGAAAAGGGAAGAAAAGTGGAGCCAGAGATGAACGACCTCTGTTTTCTCAGTTAAATATTAGGCAAGGTCCTCATTTGGGAGTGTGCAGGGGAGAGGGGAAGGCAGAAGTGCAAGAGGTTTGAAAGAAGAGAATTGTAATATCCTCTATGGAAAGTGGGATAGAGAATCATTTCAGTAGGTGTAAAAAGACTGACTTGATCTAGTCAGGACTCAGGTTTCCATTCAGTCAGTCAACAAACACTTATTAAGTGCATACTACATACCAGATACTATAATAAAGAAATGAGGACACAGAGAAAAGTGAAAGTATAGTCCCTGTTCTCAAGGAACTCACAGCCCAATCAGGAGACAACATACAAGATGGATCCAATATACATAGAAGATTTTGTTGTATTTTTGTTTGTTTGTTGTTCATCCTTGGTTTTCGAAGATGACCAATGACATCTGGAGGGTGATATCTTGACTTTCAAGCGAATTGGATTTAAGTGAGCCAGAGCTGTGCAAAGTCATCAGTCCCACTCTCTCCTCCAGAAATAGAAGTTAATATCAAAGGGAAGGCACTGGGATGGTCTGAGCTGGGCTAGGTTGGGCTAGGGAGAGAGAGAGGAGGAGACCAGAAGAGTTCTCCTGGAGAAGGTGAGATTTCAGCTGAGTCCTGAAGGAAGGCAGAGAAGCCAGCAGGCACAGATGAGGAGGGTGATCATTCCAAGAATGGGGCATAGTCAATGCAAGAGCGCAGAGTTGAGATACAGGGTTATGTTTGAGGAATAGCAATTGGGCCAGTCTAACTGGATCATGTGACTAGAGCATAGTGAAATAATAGAGATAAAAGAAGAAAAGAGGGCCCAGAAGAGAGACATGTAGACTTTGAGATTTTCAAGCACCACATTTGGCTGAGTTGGCAATAAATGAAGTGGCGGGGAGGGAGGCGGGGGGAGAGAGAGACAAGGAAAGGAGAGGAAAATCAGGCTCATCACAAGGCTTTGAGATGGGTTTCAGACATTCTTACCTATACATTCCCAGAGTCAAGGGGTCCAATCGTGCATAAATGGCCACTGTTTATAGTCATTTCTCCTTAGGGATTTGTGGCAAGGGGTCTCATGGCTAAACTTTACACAATTAGCAAATAGAAAAAAAGGCAGGGGGGACAGAAAGAAAGCAAAGATGTCATTAAGTTGGTCCATGGTCCGAATATATGGATAGAAGTGGAATAATATTTATAAAAAGCATTGCAAATCTTAATATACTATATAAATGCTAGATATTATTATCATCATCATCATTTTCAACACAATCCCCTTAAGTCAAATTTCAAACTTTAAAGGATATTATATAGGTACAGTTAACAGATGAATATTGGCTTAGAGTTTTTTCAGCACTTAATATATTGAAGTGTCTTGCATTATAAGATAGATAAGCAATCAATTGAAAATGCTTCAACTGTAGAGGTGAGGGAGAAGGAAGAGCCAAGGATGACTCCGAATGACTGAACTTGGACAAGAGAATATAAAGAAAGAAGAGAAGGAGGCTATAGACAGAGTATTGAGACACCCATTGGTAAGAAATGGGAACTGAAATAGCAAAGGAGACTGAGAAGGAATGATCAGAAAGGAACAATAAGAACCAGAAAAGTATTATGGAAACCACTGGAGGAAACAGTTCCCAGGAGGAAAGTGTGATCAACAGTTTCAAATCCTTCAAAGAAGTCAAAGAGGATGAGGATTGAAAAAAGTGCAACTGTTGTTTCTATGTTGTTGACACTGAGTTAATAATTCAAGTCAATAGTCCTGTTTACTCAAACAGTACAAATCATCTTATTAATAAATTAATTGATGAAAAAGCATGCATAAATACAAACATGAGACAGTCCCTGCCCTAATGAAGTTGACTTTTTACTAAAAGAAAATAGCATATATAAGAGAGTGGTGGTCAGGGAAGGGCGATTTGATCTGGGCAGTTAAAGGGATGGTGAGTTGATCCAAAGGGCAGTTCTATTCATACATGCTTTCCAAAAACAATGGTAACATTGATTTCATTCTATCAAAAATTCCAATTGGCCCAGATGGATGGGATGGATGGATGGATGGATAGATGAATAGATGGGATGTGAAGCATATTCTGCTCTGTGACTGGCTAGATGTAATGGGCTAAGTGCATTTATACTCATGCATTAATCAAAATTAGCTCAAGCCCAGGCAGGCGTTCCAAAGGTGAATAGATTAATTACCCTCAGAAACTCAGGGCATGGATTTTGGAAGTCAGTTCAAAAGGTGCTATTCTATGTGGGTTGAAATGGGGGGGGGGGGGTAACAGCAGGGTAGATAACAAAATGGCCCAGGTAGGAATCTGGATGAGATGTGAAGCCTATAGGAAGCAGATAGGAAGTGATTATGATTCTGACTCTATCATTGTGTCCTGAGGTTCCTTTGACAAGTTATAAGTTTTCCTTTGCTAGAAAGAATTTAAAAAGTACTTTCACATATTCTTTCCTCCTTGAATAATTAAAACACAAGTATCAGAGTTCAGAAATACTGTCACCTCTTGCCTGCTAGGAGCTTTGTCTCTGAGGTAAAGAAGAGGAGGCAAAGATATTGACTATATGTCCTGCCATACTAGGGACTATTATCAAAATCCCAGGGCCTTCTTATCCAATACCCAGTTATGAGAAGTTTCCACCCTCAGTTGGTAGGTTCCAGCCCCTGGGCATTAAGCAGCTGGGAGAGTTTATTAGATTTGCTTCTTTGTTTAACCAAATTGCTATTTTATTGTCATTTGCTCAAGAAGGCAGCCACTAGAAGGGCAAATTGAAACTGATTAAATCAAAAGGAATTTTCAGACTTGTTTTCCAGATAAGGAAAGGAGAGCTAGCAATTGCTATTCCTATCCCCTACTAGTCACAGGATCCAGTGCCAGAAATCCTACCCAGTACTTACTGTAGTCAGAGGTGCAAACAGAAACAAGCATGTCTTCCCAAAGTTTTCAAGTTTCTTCATTAAAATCTACCTGTAGCTATTAGTTTCCTCTCAAGACCTCTTTGCTTTCAAACCAGACATTCTCTCTCTCTCTCTCTCTCTCTCTCTGTCTCTCTCTCTCTCTCTGCCTGTGTGTGGGTGTGTGGGTGTGTGTAGGTGTGTGTAGTGTGTGTGTGTGTGTGTGTACATATGTGTATGTATACCAAAAGCAAGTCAAATTTCTGTTATCTGTAAATCAATTGATAATCCACAGCCTTCTTAGTGTCCAGATGGGTCCCTGTCAATGGTAAGAACAACTCATAAGAAGTATAGGGCTAAACATGAAGGAGACAATATTAAAGACTGTTCACAGTCTTCCAGCCCACTATTTTCACCAAAACAGTTATAAAGACTTCTAATTTTCTTCCAGGAGTACCAGAGTTATCTATCAGAACTATTAATAGGGCTGTTTCTCACATTTTCCAGCAGAAATAGCCTTCCAAACCATGGACCTTTTGACATGGATAATAATTACCCTTTGCAAATTATACCCAATAAATATGACATGTACATATTTTCCCCCTGAAAATAAGGATGTATTGTCCCTCCTTTCACTGCAGAGGTGGGGGGGGCTATGGATATGGACTACTGTGTCTGCTGTCTGATACTGTTACAATTTTGGTTAGTTTTGTTGAATTGCATTTTTTCTCTTTAATTTTTTAATCTTTGTTGCAAGAGAAGGATGGTTAGGTAGTAATATATGAGAAAAATATGTGTGGTAAAAGAGACATTAATAAAAATTTAATTTTTAGAAGAAAGATATCTATTTATATTGAGTACACTGGATTCAAATATACAATAATTACTTTGGGTGAATTCTAGCTCAAAAATAAGCAAAGCAATCTATCAAATACCCTATTTGCATGAGGAGATTATACCTCCAATGAAGATAAATCCTAACTATTCAAAGTGGCATGTGGGGAAAAAAAAAAAAGGAAATGAAAGGGAGTAACATTTATCAGCACCCTGGACAGGGCAAAGGGCAGTCTGAAAATGATGAACTGTCAGCACTATGAAGAGGATAGCACCAAGCCTCTCATAGCTCAGCTGCATTGTTAAACCATTATAGTATTAGAGGGTTGAAGGTAAGGACAGATATGGAGTTAGAAATTTAAAGAGAATAATTGAACCTCCCCCGCTGGTAATTATAGACTAAATGCTATTGGAAAGTTTAATAGAAGTTTAGTTTACTTTCATAAAGTGACTTAGACTCACATGCACTTCCTTGGTTGATAAAGGCATCCTGCAAGCAGTACTAAGTCTATCCAGAAAAGAGGAAGCCCCTTCCCTGCTCCTTACCTTCAAATCCTCTTCACTCCTGCCCTAATTTCCTTCCTGGCAAAGATCAAAGATCATATTTTTAGTATCAGTTTCCAGATCAACATTTCTGATTCACTGAGGGTTGTTCTAACCTCTCTGGATGAACAAAGTTCATTCTCCTCTTGCCACCCCATGCCATCAATATAGAAGCAGAAGTAAGAAAATGGCAGGATAAAACAAACTTTTTCTTCATTGCTTTATCTCCCTTCTCTATGGTAGATTATTCTCCAACTTGTCTCTGCCTTTGAAATTGGGATTTCATGTCTGTTTAAGGCCAGGACGTCAATCCATCTAAGGGAGAAAATTTATTTTGGACGCACTATCTTCTTCAAGAGATAAGGTCAGTGAAGATAAAAGAAAATTTGTTTCATTTTCCACTGAAAGCCATGGACCTGGACAATTCATTCACCTCTCTAAGCCTCTTTCTTCATCTATAAAATGTAGTTGGTGTTATGTAGCCTGATGAACTTATGAGGTTGTTGTGAATATTAAATGAGATAAAATATGTGAAAGCACCTTACAACCTGTAAAGCATTATATGTACTCATGTGAAAGGTTGTTATTGTCAACTGCTTGGGATTATTTGACGCTCTATTCCTCTTCCTTGATCTGCTTTCTCTAGTGAAACATTTCTTACTCCATTGTTATACAAGCCTACTCAACCAGAGAATCAAGAGTAAGCAGCAGACCTCAGAAATAGTCCACTTTATTATAAGGGGAAACCACTAGGCTAGTAAGTCATGGATTAGCCACTAAGTTACTGTAAGGGCTTAGGCAAGTCACCAAATCTTTCTGAATCTTATATTTTCCACTTGTAAATGGAATTAATACTTTCTATTCTACCTACTTCACAGAATTCTGAAGATGTAATATGCAAATGGGAGTGTAAATATTTTCATAAGTAGAGGGAGCATACCATAGTGGCTAGAGGTTGGCTTCAAAGTCAGGAAAATCTGGGCTCAAATCCTGGCTGTGATACATACTTTCTTAGGCAAGTTATATAATCTCTTAGTGACCCAAGCAACTCTCTAAAACTCTAAGTTACAAAGAAGATACTGACCTTTATGATAAAGAATGTTCCTCATCAGGCTCTCCCTTTGCCAATAAATCACATTTGGGTTTCTTTTTGGCTTTGTATAAAGTGCTAAACAAATGATAAAAAAGCATTATTTATAAAGTTCTAAAGTTTTATCAAACAGATTAGACTAGCAGTTCTTGGTGGGCTGGGAGTGGAAGAAGGTGTTAAAGGGCATTATTAGGGACCCCAGAAGGAGTGTCCTATGCAGAAAATACACCTTCACCTCTGCTTGAAGCAGAACTTAATTATCACCCAAGCACAAATCCATCCCCTATACAACCTATGCAGGCTGATGGCTCCAGTCCAACAAAGGCTTCCAAATTTGTCATCCATGACATTAAACAAACCTCTTTAATGATGCTAGGATAGTCCTATCCTCTACACCAAAGTCTCAAAATTATAGAAGCCTCTAGTTCTCATTGAGTCCCATTATCAACTTGGCTGGTACAAAAGAGATCTTGGCCCCTTATGCAGAGCCAGAGAAACAGCTACCCTCAACATGTGGGAGAGTGCCTGGGTGATCCTGAAAATGGGTCCTAGTTGCCTGGACCAGCCAGAGAGACCTGCTGACCTTCTATCAACTTCTATGTGAGTTCTTCATACAAATGGCAAGAAATATTATTATTTATAAACTGCTAGAGATTGACTGGAGACATCCTATTCTCTCTCCCATAAACAGCAAAGCACATACAGCTAAGACAGATGGAGTGATAGCTAAGGCATCACTGCCCTCTGCTGCCCAAGAGTGGCATGCTCATGGTGACTGGCCAGGAAACCTTGCCCTCCCCTGCTTTTGTAGATTTCACTCTCAACTTTTCCAATTATGCCCCTAACCATTGCCTCAAGGGGCTCACCCCTATATGCATCCATTGTTTATGTGTTCACCTTCCACCACAGGTTCCAGAACAAACACAAAGGTCTTATGGTTCACAGACTATACAAAAAGCTCCTTCTCCCCCTCAGGTCTCACACCTTGCAGTTAGACAGTCAGCACTAGTTATCACCTTTAGAACCTCAGAGCCATACTTCGTCTCCTGCAGAGTGGGCAAGAGAAGGAGAGAATATAAATGAAAGGGTAGAAGTCAGCCTCTATACCTCACTAATTACCTCAGTCTCTCCTCCATTGCTGTCTTTATCTCAATCATTAAGCAGAACCTTGACAGGAATACGGATAAGGTAGTGTATGGTGAGAGGGAATAGAATATGTAAAAAGCAGCAATTACCAATACACTATGATCTTTCTCCCCCCTGCTCCTTCTGACTTCCTTTCCTTACCATTTAATTTACCAGATGACCAGTATCTAAACCCACCCTCCCCAAAAGTGTTTAGCACAGCATTTGGCACACAATAGGCACTTAATAAATACTTGGTCCCTTCTTCTCCTTCTCTTCCTAAATCTCCTTCTCCTTTCCCATCCAACTCCAGGTCCCCATTGGAAATTGTACATTCTTCCCTACAATGCCTCTAATCAAAAAGACTTCAGCCTCCCCACCACCACCACCACCACTACCTCTTGATTGGGTCACTTAGAGACGCAGTTGTTTGAGATGGAATTTCCATTGCTTAATGTCTTTTCAGTCACCTGTTCAATCCTTGCAACTCAAGTGTCAAGGTTGAACTGAGCTAAGATTAGCCCAGCCTCAGGGAGGCTGGCAGCACATACAAAAGGACCATGACTCCAGTAATGGAGGTTCATATTTGGGCTTCATTGGGTCCTCTCATTAGCCTTATTAATTAAAGATTACAAATGCCCACTCTAAGAAGAAGAAAAAGAAATGTACTCAATGATCACTTCTTAGAGAGAAGGACAAAGAAAGAGGCATGTGGGAAACATACATTTGGTCCCTTTATGAGGCAATAAATTTATGGATTTCCTATCCCAAAATATGATGCTTCCTCCGTCTAAGACTTCTACCTAGAGGCAGAAAGCTGAATAAGGTGGCTTCTATTGTTCTATGATTACAGTGGAAAAGTTGCAGGAGGCCAGTCAGTGAGCCCTAAGGAAAATCACAATCATCCCAACACCCAATACCCAAAAACCCAATACCCAAATAATCAGAGGAACTCAATAAAGTGATAATGTACCATGGGGAAGTATATAGCCAGGGATCCATCTACGGTAATTCCAAAAATTTCTCCATGAGCAGATAGGGAAGACTGAGTAGAAAGTCAGGAAACCCTACTCACTATTAGAATAAAACTATATGGGAACAAAAGAGTACCTTTCCCATCTATCTACTCTTCCATTTGAGTTTCCTGACAATGCAAGATGAAAAGATGGGAGTTATCTGCAGATATTTATAAAACATTTAACACAGTGCCTGATACATAGTAGGTTCTTAAAAAAAGCTTGTTCCTTTCCCTTTCCCTTATAGAGTTTGATAGACCCCAAAAGCTAGTTTTCCCCCACCACTCACCAACAAATACTTTTTATATGGGTGCTTTTTTTTGTTATATTACAAGTCAGTGACTATAGCTTTAAAAATTAAAAACAATCCATTTTCAGGCGGAACCAAGATGGCAGAGTAAAAGCAGTGACTTGCTTGAGCTCTCTCCCAAACCCCTCCAAATACTTGTAAAAAATGATTCTAAACAAATTCTAGAGCAGCAGAACCCACAAAAAAGACAGAGTGAAACAAATTTCCAGCCCAAGACAACCTGGATGGTTGATGGAAAAGGTCTGTGGCACCAGGCTGGGAGAGGAGCACAGTTCAACATAGGCCACAGCAACAAAGACAGGGTCCCAGACAACCTGGAACAGGCCTCAGAGGACTGAATTATGGGTGGCTGTGACAATTTCCAGACTTCTCAACCCACAAATGCCAAAGACAACTTAGAAGGTCTGTAGGAAAGGTCCGTTGGACCTGGGTAAGAAAGGAGCGTGGTCTAGCCTCAGTTCTGGCATAGCCCCAGGGTGACGGTGGCAACAACTTCCAGACCTCTTGACTCACAGACAATGAGGGGACCAAGCAGCTGATCAAAGGGGGATTGCAAGGATCTCTTTGCTGGCACTGAGGCAGGATTCTTTTGCTTTGCCCGTACTTAGATCTGGGTCCCAATCTTCCCCTTGGAAGAATTGAAAGTTTACAGGTCCCTAGAAGTATCTCTGAAAACATCTGCCCAAAACCCCTGAAGTTTGGGACAGTAAACCCTCCACACTGGAAGCTGAGCCCTACCTTAACAAAGAGTTAAAAAGTCAAGTAATTGGCTGGGAACATGAACAAACAGCAGAAAAAACCTCAGACTATAGAATCTTACTTTGGTGACGAAGATCAAAACATACAACCAGAAGAAGACAACAAAGTCCAAGCTCCTACATCCAAAGCCTCCAAGAAATATATGAATTGGTCTCAGGTCATGGAAGAGCTCAAAAAGGATTTTGAAAAGCAAGTAAGAGAAGTACAGGAAAGACTGGGAAGAGAAATGAGAGTGATGCAAGAAAATCATTAAAAAATGAGTCAACAGCTTGCTAAAGGAGACCTAAAAAAATACTGAAGAAAATAACACCTTAAAAAATAGACTACCCCAAATGGCAGAAGAGGTCCAAAAAGCGAGTAAAAGAATGCCTTAAAAAGCAGAATTGACCAAATGGAAAAGGAGGTCCAAAAGTTCACTGAAGAAAATAATTCCTCAAAAATTAGAATGGAGCAAATGGAAGCTAATGACTCTATGAGAAATCAAGAAATTATAAAACTAAACCAAAAGAATGGAAAAATAGAAGACAATGTGAAAAATCTCATCGGAAAAACATCTGACCTGGAAAATAGATCCAGGAGAGATCATTTAAAAATTATTGGACTACCTGAAAGCCATGATCAAAAAAGAGCCTAGACATCATCTTTCATGAAATTATCAAGGAAAACTTCCTTGATATTCTAGAACCAGAGGGTAAAATAGAAATTGAAAGAATCCACCAATCACCTCCTGAAAGAGATCCCCAAAGGAAGACACCTAGGAATATTATAGTCAAATTCCATAGTTCTCAAGTCAAGGAGAAAATATTGCATGCATCCAGAAAGAAACAATTCAAGTATTATGGGAACACAATCAGGATAACAGGATTTAGCCACTTCATTGTTAAGGGATTAGAAGGCTTGGAATATGATATTCTGGAGGTCAAAGGATTGCAACCAAGAATCACCTACCCAGCAAAACTGAGTATAATCCTTCAGGAGGAAAAATGGATATTCGATGAAATAGAGGACTTCCAAGCATTCTTGATGAAAAACCAGAGCTGAATAGAAAATTTGACCATCAAAGACAAGACTCAAGAGAAATATGAAAAGGTAAATAGGAGAGAGAAATCATAAGGGACTTATTAAAGTTGAACTGTTTATACTTCTACATGAAAAGATGATATTTGTAACTCATGAGATTTGTAACTCATGAGACCTTTCTCGGTATTAAGATAGTTGGAGGGTAAAAAAAGAAAAAATATATATATATTTATACACACATATATACATAGAAAGAGGACACAGGGTGAGTTGAAGATGAAGGGATGATATCTAAAAAATAAAATTAAGGGGTGAGAGAGGATTATACTGGGAGAAGGAGAAAGGGAGAGATAGAATGGTGGTAAGTTATCTCACATAAAATAGACAACAAAAAGCTCTTACAGTGAAGGGGAAGTGCGGGGAGGCAAAAGGAAATAGGTGAATCTTACTCTTAGCAGATTTGGCTTAAGGAAGGCATAACATACACACTCAATTGGGTATGGAAATATATTTTACCCTACAGGAAAATAGAGGGGAGGGGAATAAAAGAAGGGGGATGATAGAAGGGAGGGCAGATTTGGAGAGGGGTAATCAGAAGCAAACACATTTGAGGAGGGACAGGGTCAAAGGAGAGAATAGAATAAATGGAAGTGGGGTGGTGGGATAGGATGGAGGGAAATATAGTCTTTCATAACATGACTATTATGGAAGTATTTTGCATGACTAAACATGAATAACCTATATCGAGTTGCCTGCCTTCTCAATGAGGGTGGGTGGAGAGAGAGAGGGAGAGAATTTGGAACTCAAAGTTATAAGAATGAATGTTAAAAATTGTTTTTGCATGCAACTGGGAAATAAGATATATAGGCAATGGGGTATAGAAATCTATCTTAACTCACAGGAAAATAGAAGGGGAAGGGGATAAGAGAAGGGGGGAGTGATAGAAGGGAGGGCAGATTATGGGAAGGGGTATTCAGAATGCATTCTGTCTTGGGGTGGGGGGAGGGATGAGATGGGGAGAAAATTTGGGACTCAAAATCTTGTGGAAGTGAATATTGAAAACTAAAAGTAAATAATGTAATTAATTTTAAAAAACAATCTATTTCCTTTTTTGTAAGCCAAATGTATTTGAATGAAATTTAGGGGTATAGTTAGCTGATCCTCAGCTCGATTAGACAGAAATACAATCATGGAGGCAAAAAAATGGGCCCCAGAGCACTTTTAGCTCATGGCATGCTCCTCCAACTCGTTTCAGGCCCACTTCTGATTCTAACCTATAAAAATACTAACAACTAGGACACAAGTCCTCAGAGTTTGCAGAAACCTACAGGTAAGGCTTTGTACCTTTATATATTATTATCCCACATGGGGCTCATGGGGTCAAAGGTCAAACTTAGCAGTTGTTGGGCCTTGGACTATGAAAGAACATTCCTATCTGCCTAGGTATAAGATTATGGAAGGAGGGGATCCCTTTAAAATGAGCCTTTTAATACGCACACTGGTGCACCCTTGTTGGAGTTATGAATCAGACCAGCCATTCTGGAAAGCTATTTGGAACTATGCCCCAAAAGTCATTAAACTATGTAAACCCTTTGACCCAGTGATATCACTACTAGGCCTATACTAGAACAAAGAAAAATATTAATATCTACAAAAATATTAATAGCAGCTCTTTTATTGCAGCAAAGAACTGGAAATAAAGGGGGTGCCCAACAACTTGGGAATGGTTGAACAAATTATGGTATGTAAGTGTAATGGGATGTTGTTGATCCATAAGAAATGACAAAAGGGATTATTTCAGAGAAACTTGGGAAAACCTGTGTAATGACCAAGGGCAAGGGAGGTAGGAGAGAGGAGGGAGAGTAGGAGGAAGGAAGGAAGGGACTCACAAAGTTTTTTGGGATTTATAGTTCTTCCCACTTTGGGAAGAGAGGAAACTAAGGTGAGGTAAGTCCTTGAGGGTAGAGCGGGGAGCAAAGGTGATTTGACCACAAAGGGATCCACAGACAAAGAGATGGTAGATAGATAGATAGATAGATAGATGGATGAAACAAAACAAAGTCAAGCTGTAGGTTGGGAGGAGGCCTGCGAAGGAAGTGTTACAATGGCAGCAGAAGCAGTGGAGACCAGGAGAAAGGGGAGGTAGTAATGCAGCTTCTTCCTCCAAGGCACTTTTGACAGTATCTCCATCATAACTATCTCCACTAAGAATAATGCCCCGCTGCTGGGTTGACTAGACTCTCCACTTTTCAGTTCAAAACACAACATATCATCCATGGCCTTCCTGTCCAGTTTACTTGACTTTCATTCCCCACTTTCATACCATACTCCTTATCTTAGCCTACATGTCTCGATGAAGAGTCCCCTACTGCACAAACCAAATGAACCAGCCCTAGCTCTGTCCTCTGTTCAGATTTCTCAGCCTCTCCTTCTCCATGCCAGAGCAATCCCCATCCATAGCCCAGTCCTCCATTCTGATTAGCCAGCTGACTTCCTTCTCACCCAACCAGTCACCTCTAGCCCAATCTTTGATTTGTGATATTCATCTTAGATGCCTGCCTGCCCAAAGGTAACTAGCTAATTCTCAGCCCTGCTAGGGAGTTCCTAGGATATGATTCATACTTGAAAAATGTTGCTTTCAATAAACTCTCTGCTCTTTCCAAAAGGATTCATGAAGAAAAGAAATGCCTCCTTGAAACAGTCTCTGATGGAGTGACTCTAAGAACTCTACCCTTATGCCAGGATGAAACCCTTACTATTATTAGGAAATTTAGTCCGTGATCAGCCCCTAACCCCAACCTAAGCAGTTTGCCTCATCTGAAAGACAATGTTGTAAGTTCCCTTAGCAATATTTTTTAGAATGTAGACCATACTAGGCATCCCCATGGACCCAGAGTGAGCATAACATCTAGAGGTATTGAGCTGAAAAGTTCTAGAAGTTGAGGGTGGGGGTGAGGAGAAGAAGACTTTGGGTTCCTTTGAAAGGCAGTGCAAGATAGTAGGGAGACTGATGCACCTGGAGTCAAGAGACTTGGGTTCAAATTTCTTCTCGGATATTAATTAGCCTTGCAACCCTGGGTTAGTCATTTAACCTTTCAGAGCTTCAAGTTTCTCATCTATAAAAATGAAAATGATAATTGCTCAAACTACATGGAGTTGTTCTGAGAAAAGTGTTCTGTAAACCCTAAACCCCTTAAGAAATGTGACTCATTATTATTCACACTGTTCTAAGTTCAGGACAGAAGAATAAAGATTGAGGATTAAAGGAAGCAACTGGGTAGCATATCCCTAAATGGTACAACTGAGTAAGAGAAATCCATAACCACAGAGACATGATAGAATAAGAAGAATAAAATTGGAGGTGGGAACATCACATTTTAATAGAATTTAGTTGGAGGTATACCAGAAGTTGTTCCCATCACTAAAGAGCGGAACAGAAGTTATCCTTACCATGTCTACTCAGCACACATACCTCACCTCACCACCTATCAATTAAGTGGAAAGAATCTTCAACCAGGAATAAAACAAAGGACCTGGGGAAAATCACTTTGAGAAGAAAAGAGAGGGACAAAAGCCCCCAAGGCTGTTGCTGAAGCAGCAAGCACCTGCCATCATTACCGTTGATCCCAGGCATTACACATGGTCTATCAGCATGATTCAGTCATATTGCCCCTTCAAGAACAGTTATACAGACACAGTAGCTGAGGAGTGGACACTGAGAGAGAGGCATGATGACAACAAAACTCTTCCAGGGAGGTGGGGTGGGAGGAAAGTGTTGCAGGCCAACAGAATACCACAACAGTAAGGAAGAACACACCGCCCCCAATATTTGCACCGTGGGACACAGTTCCAGCTGCCCCATAGTACTTACATATTCCTCTCACCCCCATAAAGCATGATTATAGCCTCTCCTCTGTGTAGCTTCCCTTTGGCTCCTCTTTGGGAATGAGTGGAATAAGAATGTCCCTGCTATATGGTAGAATCAGAAAGTGCCAAGGTCCCAGGACATAGTTCTCCCAAGAAAAAGACGAGATAGTAAGGATGCTGGCTATGTGCCCCTCCTCCCAACTGAGGGTCATTGTCACTCTTCCTGATACACAGACTAGACTCAACTTTATTGTTCCCTACAATCTATAGGAACTCTTTCTTTTTAATTAATTTAGTTTTAGTTTTCAACATTCATTTCCATAAGCTTTTGTTTTAAATTTTCTCCTCCTCCCTCCTTCCCCTTCTCCCTCCCCAAGATGGCATGTAATCTGATATAGGCTCTACATATACATTCATATTAAACATATTTTCACATTAGTCATGTTGTAAGGAAGAATTAGAACCAATGGGAGAAACCATGAAAAGGAACAACAAGAAAAAAGAAATGGAGCAAATAGTATGCTTCAATCTACATTCAGACTCCACAGTTCTTTTTCTGATGTGGATAGGATTTTCCATCATGAGTGTTTTGGATTTGTCTTAGATCCTCACATTGCTAAGAAGAGGTAAGTCTATCAAAGTTAGTCATCCCACAATGTGGCTGTTACTATGTACAGAGTTCTCCTGGTTCTGCTCACTTCACTCAGCACCAGTTCATGTAAGTCTTTCCAGGTTTTTCTGAAGTCTGTCTGCTCATCATTTCTTATGGAACGATAGTATTCCATTACATTCATAGACCACAACTTGTTCAGCCATTTCCCAATTGATGGGCATTCCCTCAATTCCTAATTCTTGGCCACCACAAGAAAACTGCTATAAATTTTTGTACATGTGGGTCCTTTTCCCATTTTTATGATCTCTTTGGTATACAGACCTAGAAGAGGTATTGCTGAGTCAAAGGGTATGCACAGTTTTATAGTCCTTTGGGTATGTTTCCAAATTGCTTTCCAGAATGATTGGATCAGTTCACAACTCCACCAACAATGCATTAGTGTTCCAATTTTCCCACATCTTCACCAACATTTATCTTTTTCCTATTTTGTCATGTGAGCCAATCTGATAGGTGTGATAAGCTACGTTAGAGTTGTTTTGATTTGCATTTCTCTAATCAATAGTGATTAAGAGCATTTTTTCATATGACTATAGATGGCTTTAATTTCTTCATCTGAAAACTGCCTGTTCATATCCTTTGACCATTTATCAATTGGGGAATGGCTTGTATTCTTATAAATTTGACTTAATTCTCTATATATTTTAGAAATAAGGCCCTTATTGGAGAGACTGGTTGTAAAAATTCTTTCCCAATTTTCTACCTTCCTTCTAATCTTAGTTGCATTGGCTTTGTTTGTGCAAAAACTTTTCAATTTAATGTAATCAAAATTATCTATTTTGCTTTTTGTAATGTTCTGTATCTCCTGTTTAGTCATGAATTCTTCTGTTCTCCATAGATCTGACAGGTAAACTATTTCTTGCTCTCCCAGTTTGCTTATAGTATCAGCCTTTATATCTAAGTCATGTACCCATTTTGACTTTATCTTGGTATATGGTGTAAGATGTTGGTCTATGCCTAGTTTCTGCCATATTATTTTCCAGTTTTCCCAGCAGTTCTTGTCAAATAGTGAGTTCTTATCCCAGAAGCTGGGGTCTTTCAGTTCATCAAACAATAGATTATTATAGTCATTGACCACTGTGTCTTGTGTTCCTAACCTATTCCATTGATCCACCACTCATTTCTTAGCCAGTACCAAGTAGGTTTGATGATTGCTGCTTTATAATACATTTAAGATCTAGTATGGCTAGGCCACCTTCCCTTGAATTTTTTTCATTAATTCCCTTGATATTCTGGACCTTTTGTTCTTCCAGATGAACTTAGTTATTATTTTTTCTAGCTCTATCAAATATCTTTGGTAGTTTGATTGATGTGGCACTGAATAAGTAAATTAATTTAGGTAGAACTATCATTTTTATGATATTAGCTCAGACTACCCATGAGCAACTGATGTTTTTCCAATTATTTAGATGTGACTTTATCTGTGTGAAAAGTGTTTTGTAATTGTGTTCACATAGTTCCTGGGTTTGTCTTGGCAGACAGACTCCCAAATATTTTATAACGTCTACAGTAACTTTAAATGGAATTTCTCTTTGTATCTCTTTGTATCTTTGTATCTCTTGCTGTTGGACTTTGTTAGTAATACATAGATATGCCAGTGACTTATGTGGGTTTATTTTATAACCTGCAACTTTGCTAAAATTGTTTATTATTTCAAATAGTTTTTCACTTGATTCTCTAGGATTCTCTAAGTATACCATCTTCTAGGAACTCTTGAGGGTGTATTCACACTGTCCATGTGAACAGATTAGAATCCATCTGACTACCAGTACCTGCAGGCCGTTGTTGTTCCACAAAGTGGGAAGCCAGGAATACCATCTGCTGCAAACAGAGGGGAGCACTCCCAAGCAGATGGTTAAACTTAGTCCTAGAGAAATATGTGGACTATGACCACTGAGAGAGAGAGAGAGAGAGAGAGAGAGAGAGAGAGAGAGAGAGAGAGAGCGCTGAGATTGGGAAGCACAACAATCCTTCATGTCTGGAGTAATAGTTCTGGAGTAGTTCAGTTCTGGGCACCACATTTTAGGAAGGATATTTACAAACTGAAGCATGTGCAGAGGCAGGTTGCAGGCACTGAAAGGCCATGCCACCACACAAGTATTGGCTGAAAAGTAAAGGGTTGTTTAGCCAAGAGAAAGGAAGACTTTAGGGAACATGACAGCAATCTTCAAATATGTGAAAGGCTATGACATGAAAGCCTAGATTTATTCTACTTTGTCCCAAGAGAGTTGACCTAAGAGTAATGGGTAAAATTTGCTGAGAGGTTGATTTAGGTTCAATGTAAGGAAAGACTTCTTAAGTAGAACAAACTTAAAAGGGTTGTCTTGGGACATAGTAAGGTCCCCATCACTGGAGGTCTTCAAGCAGTGGCTATTTGTTATGTATATTATAGAAGGGATTTTTGATCAGATATAGTTTGGGCTAGATGGACTCTGAGGTCCTGTCTGAGATTCTGTGATCCCAGGTAGGAACTCCCTCCCCTATTGGAATACTGGGGACATTCCATTCCCATATGATCCCTGAGCTGGCACAGAACCTGGCTTAATGATAGTAGAGGTAATGGTGATGTAACTGGGAAGGGAGAACAAGATAGAGCAATTTCTCTTCAAAGGATAGTCTGTCATCCACCATGCCCCACAGACATGCTCCATCTGATTGGGGAGGGAGATTAACTTTTTGGATAAAGTGTCTGTTTTTAGTAACAGCCTAATTTCTCCCAAGACTGCCTGTGTTTTATTTGGTTTCTAAATGGTGATAATTCTATAAAATCATAAATAGCTAGAATGCCTGGGGGATGGAGGTTCTAGATAATTTAATTTTCTAGTTTGTAGCTTAAGCTTAACTAGAAACTCTTTTTCATTTCAAGACTTTTCAGAAAACTTCCTATAGTTTGAGTCAAAGCACTTCATAATCTAGCCCCCCAGCCCTACTTACCCAGTTTTTTATACTTTATTTGCCACACTTTTTGGTCCAGTGATACTGTTTTCCTTTCTGTCCCGTGAATGAGATTGTCTCTCTCTCGGCTCCTGGTTTCTTCTCTGGCTGTTCCTCACGCCAAGAATGCTCTCCTTCTTCATCTCTGCCTCTTGGCTTCCCTCGCTTCATTCAAATCCCAACTAAAATCTCATCTTCTACAAGAAGCCTTTCTCAACCCCTCTTAATTCTAGTGCTGTTTCCCCCTTTCAATTATTTCCTGTTTTCCCTGTATTTAACTTGTTTGTATGTATTTGTTTGCTGGTTGTCTCTCTCATTAAATTGTGAGCTCTTTGAAGGCAGGGACTGTCTTCTGCCTTTTTTTGTATTCTCAGCACTTAGCATAGTGCCTGGCACGTAGAAAGTTCTTAATAAATGTTTAATTCACCCGAGTCCCATTTCTGGTTTTGGTACACAGGGTCTGATGGCCATCTTAGAACCACTGATGATTGAGACTCAACTGTTGTCTTGAACATAAGTTTTCATTGTCTAGGGCTGTAAACAGTTGTAGTGGGCTGAGCTAGAGATGGACTAACCATAGGAAATTCCCAGATGTTATTTTATTGAATTACTATTGCCCATGATGACAGGTAGCAAATCATAGTGGATAAAGAGCTGTCCTCAAAACCCTGAAACCTGGATTCAAATCCTGTCTCCAACACACAACTGCTCCTCAGCAAATCACTTTATTTCAGTCTTCTAGTTGTCTAGCACTATAAATTTCTGAGGTATGATCTGCATTGTTACAGTAGGTTCTCTCACCTGGAAGTTCCCTTTACCAATTATATCCCAGGTCCATCCCCTAACTCTATCTCCTAAATTCCTGATATCATTTTATTTTCTTGATATTTGCCTCTTTCAAAAAATGGATACCAGAATGAAAATTCTGGCTAATTAAAGATTCTGGTTAGTTGAATTCTAATTAATCAAAGTTGCATCGGATCAGATTTGCAAAGGGCTTCATGCCCTGCAAAGCTCTTTTGCACATATTATTTTATTTGATCCTTAGAATGACCTGTAAAATAGGCAGGTCTTTACAGTAAGTAGGTCTGGAATTATTATTTCCATTTTACAGTAATGGAAACTAAAACTCAGAAAAGTTGACCCTAAGACCACACAGCTAACAAGTGATTCCACAAGATTAGAACCCAGGTCTCAATGACTCCTAGTTCAGTTTTCTTCTGTG
Organism: Vombatus ursinus; assembly: GCF_900497805.2. Classification (NCBI taxonomy): domain Eukaryota; kingdom Metazoa; phylum Chordata; class Mammalia; order Diprotodontia; family Vombatidae; genus Vombatus; species Vombatus ursinus. The sequence continues at coordinate 53,624,919 of NW_020954610.1, forward strand.
TTCCAAGATCACTATCACACATAGTACTTCCTCAGAGACATTGTTCTGAGTCAGTTCTCAATCGTCTATGGAGACCTGGGCACATGCCATGCCCCTCCCATTCTGGGACCGTTTAATCAAGGGTCCAACTGTTGTCCAATGACAACAGTTCTAGGCTGGGAAGAGTTGAAGCTAAGCATGGAGATAGGTGGGTGTGAAGTCTTTGTGTAGGTATTCCAAAGGCTTATAGGATTGGTTTTTAAATCTCTTTATTTTGAACTATGAATCCCTCTTCTCATTCTGATAATAAGCATTCCTCCTCAGCCCACACACCAGCACCATCACTGGCTCAGATGGAAATCCTCTTATTTTATCATTGACAAAAAATAAAGAGACCCCTTTCTGAACATTTTGGCCTGGAAGCGCTGATCAAAGTCTATTCCTCAGGCTTCTAGGGGTAGGTAGCTGGGCATGGGAGGCGGGCGGGGGCGGGGGGGTGCAGGGAGAAGAATGATAAGCTTACAGATAAGTTCAGCTAGGACTCGTTCTCCTCTGTCTCAAACAAGAACCCCGGGGCATTCCAGGCTTCTATCACTGGCTCAGGGGTTGAGCAAGAGGCCAGGCCCTTCTTTACTATCACCCCTAGATGGCAGTAGGACATAGTAATTCTTTCATTATACGAAGGACGCCTAGAGCTGGAAAGGACCTCAGAGGACCTCAAATAGACCAAGAGTTCTTAACCTTTTATGTGTCATAGATAACCTTTGGCAGTCTGCTGAAACCTGAATAAAACCCTTTCTCAGAACAATGTTTTCAAATGCATAAAATGAAATACATAATATTGTAATATTATGGAAACTAATCATATTGAAATACAGTTTTAAACTATTTTTTAAAATAAGTACATGGACTCCAGGTTAAGAACCCCTAATCAAGAGCAAACCATGCCCCCCTCCATTTTGCAGATTAGGAAAGTGAGACCCAGAGAGATTCTAGCTACCAGTCAGGTCCCTACCTATAGCCCTTTGCCCTGTTCTGCCCTGCCTTACCCCCTTATAAAATGGAGAAGGAAAAGAAAACACTCTCTGGAAGTAGGGTGGGCAATTGGGTGAGGAAAGACTAAAGAAGCAGAAACACCCATCACCCCATTGACTGTTCAACGTGAAGAGGAGGAAAAAAAAACTTCTGAGCATCCGTCTCTATAGAATCTCACCCAAGGCTGAAGTAGTGCCAAAACACCAGAGAATATCTCTATCTACCAGCATACAGCAAATTTCCATAGACTGGCCAATTAGAAACTAAGAGGCTCTATTTCTTCACAGAAAAATATTCCACAAGGAACTGAAAAGTATAAAGGCTATGTGGAGTACTGGAAAGAGCCTAGATTTAGAATCATAAGAATTAGGTTCCTATTCTGGCTCTTACACTTACTTGCTACTGTGATCATGGTCTCTCTGATTCTCATCTTTCTCATTTGCCAAAGAAAGATAGTAATTTTCTTCTCCTTACCTATCTTTCTTTCCATTTTGACTTCTCCTACATATTCACCCCCTTCTAACTTGTATTATAGTCATTTATATACACTTAGTAATCCTCTTGAGAACCTGAATCATGCCAATATAATCATCCCTTTCATTGGGATACTGCAGAGAAGCAGAGGGGATAGAGGGTCAGCCTTAGAATCAGAAATATCCAGGTTCAGTGTCCAGCCTCTGGTGCATACTAGCTATGTGATCTTGGGCAAGTCACTTAGCTTCTTGGTGCCCACCTTGCCCTTAATTAATTCTCGAATAAATGAAAAAAAGTTGGATACACTGAGAGTGCAAATAGAAAAAATTAAGACAGTCTCTACTTACACAGAACTCAGATTCTTATTAGGATACACAACACATAAAAGAAAATTCAGCTGCAGGGCAGAAGGAAAGCACCAGAAATCCTAAGAGTTTCAGATGTGGAGTAGATGATATGGCTCATAGGTTTTTATGTTACATAGGTAGTTAAGATGACAGTGGGAAGGATGGAAGAGGGCATATGAGGCAAGGCAGATAATAAGGCATAGAGGGATCTTAGAAGGCAATAGCAGAGCAGACATTAAAGTCTAATGATAGTTCTCCGTCTCATCAGAAGGAATGCAGGGAGGTGTTAGCTCCCATATCATACAAGCTCTGTGAACAAACAGTGTGGGTGAAGGGAGAAGGTGGAGCACCTCCAGTGGTGGCATTTCTTCTCACCATTAATCCAATTTGATGGATTCGGGGACAGCCTAAGGTGAGGGAGAGAAAGAAGAAAAAAAAAGGAAGTAGGGCATCGCCAATGGTGGTAGCTTTTGCTCCCACCCAGATCAGCCTTAAAGTTGTTTAGTCTTGTAAGTAGGCTACCACATACATGGTAACTTTCCAAGGTCTTCAGAAAGGTTCCCCCATTCCTAAAGAACTTGATTTGCTGACACTTTCTCTAGATCCCTAAGAGCAAAGACTAGGACTTAAGTCACTTTGTGGCAAAGTGCCTCAGACAAGTAGTCTCTCCTTAAACGTTATAATCATTAATTTTAATGTCTCTAGTTAATCATCACCCTCCCAGTGGAAACCTTATCAGCACAGAATAATAATCTCTTTAGCACCTATTCCTTCAGGGGCAAACAGGACCATTCCTGAAAAAGTTAGGATTTTGACTGATACAATCAAAGGAGAGATGAAAATAATAAATCCAGGTATGGAAGAAACTCTGGTTAGCATTACACAAAGGGAATCACATATTGAGAACCACAGAGGACCTTAGGAACCATCTAATTAAATCCCCTCCTCTTATACATGAGAAGCTGAAACCCAACAAAGTTACTTGCCAAAGACTGCACACAGAGCAGAACTGGGATTTGAACTCAGTTCCTTGGGCTCCAAAGCCAACACTCATAGCACCACACTGCCTCCTACTATCTCAGGTCCTACTTTTACAATCTCACACACTCCATTACCCGTTCTCCAGGTGTTTAATCAGGAGATTAAAACTGGTTTGACCAAAGGGAGCTCCTGTATCATAGGGCTGGGACATGCCAAAATGGAGTCTGTAACCACAGCAATTATCTGTTTAGAAAGGAAAAACCTGCCAAAAGTCACTGGATCCAAAATCCCGCCTTTAAGAAGTTCTGCTCCTAAGCCATGCCCCTCTCCCCATCTCCTCATTGAACTTGTCTTTTTGTTACTTTTAGTGGATGAAAGGGGTCAAAAGCATCTCTCTCAGTCTACCAGAACATAATTTTTTTCTTCTTCAACCTCCCCCATACACTTAATGAAATTCTAAATTGTAGTATATTTATTTCTACCTATCTTCTTCCCTATTAGATACTACGCTCCTTGAGAACAGGAATTATAACAATGTTCATCTTTTTTATCTTTGGCATCTAAAGGAGCCTTACACCTGGAAGTTATTTCATGTTTGATAAATTAAATTGAGTTCTAATTTACTCAAATCCCTCTTGCTACAGGGTCATCCCACTCCTATAGAGCTGGAGAATGGCTAGTTTGGGGAAAGTTAGTAAAAGAGTATTTTTTTTTTAATCAACTGTGCCAGGCACTATGCTAAGCGCTGGATAGGTGGGTAGGAAAATCCCAGTAGAGTCTGAGGTTTCTGTCTTGAGATCCCTAGAAGCAAGAAGAGGTTGTGTTCAGCTTGGCATCCACAGGATGGCATCTAAACAGCCCTACAAGGAAGACAATGGGGAAGAAAGAAGTGGGGCTGTGAGATGAGATCCAGATAGCCACTAGCAACTAGAGTCTAGTTATTAGAACAATAAATAGGAATCATCATCCATGAAACAAATTCAGTTGAAGCAGAAAGATGACATAGGCAGGCACCAGGATCCCTTGGCAACATGTCTTTTCAGAGGTATAATGAAGCAGAGAATGTTAGGGTAAGGAACATGTGGTCCAATCTCCTCATTATCTAGACCAGAGATCCCCAAACTTACGTGGCCTACCATCCCCTTTAAAAAAAAAAAATTACTCAGCACCTCCCTGGAAAACTACTTTAACCCTTTAACAGTTTTTTGGATTTTTTTTGGAAATCTACATCATTTCAAAAACATATGTTTTTAAATGATGCATCTTAAATTTAACAATTTATTGTAAGCTTGTGGGGGGTTTTCCTCCATTGAAATTTTGATGATGCAATATTGCATCATGTAATCATATAGCATATTGTAAACAAATCATTACATGCACATATTCCTGCCAATATATACTGAACTTAACAACAATGCATGACTTGCTCACCTGCCAACACTTGCTTGTTAAAACCTGTTGGTGGATTTGACCACTGATGGATTATAACCTGCATTTTGTGTTTATTTGGAAAATAATGTAATCACTACAATTTTAACTCTTGTTACACAACAGATGAAGCATCTATGAATGGTTTTTCAAAATGTTATATTTTTCTTTCCTTATGCCTCCACTACCCTTTTATTTTTATTCAACACCCCCCCAATTGCACTCAAGACTACTACTACCCCCTGAATCATTCCAGTGCCCCCCAGGGGGGCGGTATCTCCCACTTTGGGAACCTATGATCTAGATGAAGACCTGGGCTGAAGCCCCAGAAAGCTAGAAGCTGCCTTCAGGTCCTAGGACCTAGGCTCCAGCCTCAACCAGCTGTGGAGGAAGACCTTTGGCCATAAGACAGCTCGAGGCCAAGAGCCATAGGTTACTAGAACTACTGTGTTCTTCCAAAAACCATTATCTTCTCAGATCATGGTGAGCACAGGGAGTATACCCTTTGGCATCCCAGGGACAGTCTACTGACCAAATGGGTCCTGGAAACAAAACAAGTTTTTTTGAGCTTCTTTGGGGGGGAAGGGGGTGTTATTAAGGAAACAGCTCATGTGGTTATTAGTTGTTTGGGACTATACATATTTGTTTTCCTTTTCCTCCAACTGGGAAGAGGGAGAGAAAATAGACTAGAAAATAAACTGAAACAATTTTTAAAAATAGCATTTAGAAGAAAGGGGAACAACTTATCCTTCTAGTATAAGGGTAGGGAACCTGTGGCCTCGAGGTCACATATGACCCCTCTAGGTCCTTGAGTGCAGCCCTTTGACTGAACCCACACTTCACAGAAGAGCTGCACTTGAGGACCTGGAGAGCCACATGTGGTCTCCAGGCCACAGGTCCCTCATCCCTGTTCTAGTATCTTAAAGGGGAAAATGGAGAGACTATTTGGGTTAAAATCTAAAGCTTCTACCCTTTCCCATCTTGCATCATACAGAAAAGAAAGCTGTACCAGCTTAGAAACAAAGCCTCCCTTCAATCTGTCCCCAGGACCCAGTGCTTGCAGGATTCCCAAGAGAATCACTGCCCTGCAGGCTGTATCTTTAAGGCTCTGATGGGTGTGATCAGGAAACTGGCTCCTGGCCACCATCTGGGTTTCCTCATGTTCCAAATACCACATGGTTTCCCATCAGAATACTAAACAGGAAATGAGTCACAATGAGTGGCTCCCCAGCTCCTAGATATAGGGGTCTGGCATCAGGGACTCTCAGTCTCTAACTCCATTCTCCCCCACTTCCTCTCCCCACTACACACAACACTAAAACCACCACCAAGAAACCCTTCATAATACCTTTCCTTTTGTATCCTCTAAAGGACTAACATGGCAAGCACTTCAATTATTCCTGATGAATGAATGAATGAATGAATGCTAATAAGGTGAAGAGTCACAAGCTTGATCTAAGAACAAACTTATTCTACAGTACAACTCCCTAGTCAACGATTTCATAAATGCAGCTATTATTAGTCACAATAACAAGTTAAAAATATATAATAGCTAACATTTATATAGTGCTTACTATGGGCAGCTAGGTGGCACAGTGGATAGAGTGCCAGGCTTTAAGTCAAGAAGATTCATCTTCCTGAGTTCAAATTTTGCCTCACTTACTAGCTGTGTAAACCTGGGCAAGTCCTTTAACTCTGTCTCATCTGTAAAATGAGCTAGAGAAGGAAATGGCAAACCACTCTAAAATCATTGCCAAGAAAATCCTAAATTGGGGTCACAAAGAGTTGGATATGACTGAAATGACTGAAGGACAACAATACTATGTGCCAGGCACTGTGCTAAGCATTTTACAATTATTATCTCATTAGATCCTCACAACACTGAGAGTGCTATTATTATCCCCATTTCATAGATGAGTAAACTGAGAAAAACAGTAGTTAAGTGACTTGCCCAGAGTCAAACAAGTAGTAAGTGTCTGATGTCAAATTTGAACTCAGGTCTTCCAGACTCCAAGCCCAGCATTCTATCCATGGATAATGCCCCCTAGCTACCACCACAAAGACCACCAAGTCATCACAAGACCAGGCCAGAATGTGGCCAAGTACAGGAAATTACTAAAAAAGTAACTGAAAGTACATTTTCCTATATGAAGGTCATTGCTTCTTTTTTAACCTTAAATAACTTTACCAAGTAGGTATCCTATTCTGTGGTAGCAAGAGTGAAGTTGTCCTTCCTATACTTCAATTTTCCCAAGAGTAAAATCCCACCAACTCAAGCTCTCTGTAGTTCATAAATGATATAGGTTAACCTTATCTTGTATCTTATCACTTATCAAATGAGATACCTGTAAAGTGTTTAGCACAGTGCCTGATGCACAGTAGGCATTTATTAAATACTTGTCGTCTTCCTTCCCTCCCTCACCAACTACTTCCTGGAGATAACAAGCTCAAATCAGCCAGTCCCAGGATTCCTCCAACAACCCCAAAGCACACTCTTTTCAGAGGAGAAGAGGTGATTCCAAGCTCAGGTACACAGAGAGCACAGAAGCTTTCAAAGAGGTGTCAAGGGAGGGAGATAGTGAATACTTCTCTGGGCAATGTTCCCAGATCACATTCCTTCTCATTGCCAATTCTCACTCTTTCCAAAACTGTCATGAAGAGGAGGTTAGGAATTAGAAGATCTGGGTTCTACCATTTCCTGGGTAAAGTCACTAAAACTTATTTCCTTATTTCTAAAATGGGGATAATCATTCTTGTACTATCTACCTTACAGGGTTGTTGGGAAAATAAAATGAGATGTTTGTAAGTTTTGCAACCATAAAGCACTACATATATGTGTTATTACAACCACTCCGTCATAAACATGACTTAACACTGAATTCATTCCTCCTCATCTAAAAAAGAAAAAGCAAACTGAAGGTGACTAAGGTGAGCAGTTATAGAAATAAACCACTCCCCATTCCCAAGTCTAAAATGATGCATCAGCATCCCTGCCTTAGGAAATATCACCAACAAGCTAGTCATGTGGCAAGAATACAGATAACAGACGGAAAGAAAAGAAACAAGCATTTATTAATCACCTGCTATATGCCAAGCACTGTGCTAAGCACCTTACAAATATTATCCCATTTGATCCCAACAACTCTGGAAAGTATGTGCTATTATTATTCCCATTTTACAGATGAGGAAACTGAGGCAAACAGAGGTCAAGTGACTCACCAAGGTTCATATAACTAGCGTCAGAGGGCAGATTTGAACTAAGATTTCAACTATCTACCATACCAGCTCCTGGTGTCTCCCACGTCCAGTGAATGTTTACTCATTTTTATCACCACCTTTTCACATGCTGCTTCACTCTAACAGTTGTAGTTCCAAGGGATCTGAGGCCAACGTACTTCGAATACAATGTGCTTTTTTAATTACTTTTATTAATATCTCCTTAGTAGTTACATACTTCCTTGAGAACATTTCCTAATATATCTGTAAAATGGAATGCTGTACTAGGTTGCTCCCAAGTCAGCCTTGGAGGTAGGGAGTCTTTGCCTCAGACATTATGTAACCCTAAGCAATTCACTATCTCTATTTGCCTCAATTTTGTTGTGAGAATCAAACAAGTTATTTGTAAAGTACTTAGCACAGGGCCTGGGCACACAGTAGGCACTATATAAATGTTAGTTATTAGGAAAAACACTTAATAAACCACAAAGCACTATGTAAATGTGGGCTATCTTTATAACTTTTCTCAAAACACTAGCTTTCAAGACCCAGCTCAACCATCAAGTCTTCCCTCATTACCCTGCCCAATGATCTTTTCTCATCACAACTGGGATTGAAAGGGCTATCTTGTTTTTTTGTACCTTTAATTTGCCTCTTATTACATATGGCCTCTTACTGTGTTCTTTCCCCCTACATTTCTGTTTTCTCTCCCTAACTATGATTGTGAACCACTTGAGGGCAAAAACCATGCTTTATTCAAAGATTATTAGCAGAGATGTTAGTCAATAATGTCTTTTGACAAATGGCCCCTGGCTCCTCAGGGAGATTAGCGAGATAATGGATTTGGTTCCTGGGCTACTATCACAATGGAAAGAATCTGAAACTGACTGAAAATACCTTACTCTCTTAGCTCAGCAGATGCGGGAGAATGAATGCTGGAATTAAATCTCTACTGTATTACTCACTACCCATGTAACTTGTGGGCAGGTCATTCATTTCTCTGGGTTATCAGTGTCTTCACCTTAAGTGGAATACATTATATGAGTTATCAGCAAAAAAAAAAAAAAAAAAAAGCACTGGATTAAGAGGTCCTTAGTTCAAATCACAGTTCTTTTACTTAGCAGAATGTGACTATCAGCAAGTCACTTCTGGGCCTCATTTATAAAATGAGGAGGCTGGACTAGATTAACCTCCTGGGTAGCTTCCAGTGCCAGATCTATGATCCCATGACCTCTAAATCTATGCTCCTATGATCCTAACACACCCAGAATATTTAAATAGAAGTTAATGTCTTAGCTCAAAGTAATAAATCTCTAATGACAGAATTAGAGTAAGCAGCAGGCCTGTGTCCAATCCTGGCAATGACTCCAGTAAAGGCTTTTAGAGCAGAATACTGATAGGGTTTTACTTAGTTAAGTCACTACTTATACAGTTCAGGGTAAATAATTTAATCTTTCTGGTCTTCAATTTGCTCAGCTGCTTTAAGGTAGTTTGGACAAGCTCTTCCAGGTATAAATTTCATTAGTCTATTTGGACTTCAAACAATGGACATTATAACATATCATTTGATGTGCTACTGCCCCTAGCAGTGGTGTCCCCAAACAGCATAACATCTAAGTGGAATAAATGAGGGAAAAGACAGGAGCTAAGAAACCTCATAAAGGAGGTCCCACTTCCAGAAATAATTGGGAGCTAAGATCACAGAATCACAAAATTTAGAGCTGCGACTTCAGAGGTCTTTTCATCCAATCGCTCTCACATAAAAGGTTGGGAAACGCAGGTAAGACGTAACTTAAAGTCATACAAGTGGCAAATAGAGCCAGGATTTGAATCTAAATCTTCTGACTCCATTATCCTTTCTACTACACTACAATTCATCTTCAAAGGAGTAAAGACTCACAATACAAAGGATACTCACAATACAAAGGCCTGCTTTAAAAACTGAAATTATTGAAAAAATTCTGGTTACTGATAACTCAAAATTAGGAGAAACTGGAACAATTTAATGTTGCCCTCAATGTTAAAAACATTACGGTCAGTTCAGTGTTTATCCCCTTTACCATTTACTTCCATGCCTCAATGATCATCTTCATAAATGATGAATCTCCACATAGGCAGGAAGGCAAGTCCCAGTGGCAGAAAGAAAACTGGCCGGGGTGGGGGAAGGGAGGGTAATTCTCAGCTTGCACAACTGAGGACCAGCTGAGATATCAACCGTGGGTTACAAAAGTAAATTCACAAGCTGTCTTGTCATTTCCAATGGCTCCAAAAGTGTGACAGCTCATCATTAGTCAGCTAGACTTCTTAATCTCTAAGGGAGGTGCACAGAAGAGACAGCGCATCATTCATCAATTTTCCTTAAGGTCAGGGAGAAGCACTGTGAAGTCTTGCAACACCCTTCTCATAAAGGGAACACATTCAACTATGTTTAAACTTCCTAAAATCATTTTAACATGAACTCAAAGAAGAGCATCCTAATAGAGAAGGGCCAAATGGCCAGATATCTCTAGCATCTCAAGAGTCAAAGACAGAATAAAATAAGACTAAAAAGCCATTAAGATGCTCATTTGGAAAGCCCAAATTACTGGCCTACCACTGGGGAGGAACAACGCCAAGCAGCTTCTCTACCGATGTCTAGCAATGCCTAGTAAATGACCAGGTGCCAGTTCAATGCCTTGCAGTGCACTGATTGGCGTTACTGGCCCTTCATTTACAGCTACCTATACCAGTGATGCAACCATATGTAGTAAAAGCTGGGAGGATCCATCTCTATGATTAGATAATTTCATGTGGGATCATAGGATTTGAAGCTGGAAGGGATCTTAGTCCTGTCCCCTTATTTAATAAATGAAGACACTAAGAATCATGTTCGAAGTCACAGTAGTACTTTGTAGCACAGGAGATCTAGGAATTGAACTTGATTGGGTCCTCTGACTCCACACAATTTTGCCTTTCCCCTAAGGTTCCTTCCAGCTGTTCCTGTGAACCCTTATAAGGGCAAACCAGTACACTGGAATCAAGAATGAAAATTAACCTTAAGATGGGCCTGGCAAAGGGCTAGACATAGTATTACAATCAGGTGATAGGAAAATACAAGTCTAATACGAAGAAAAGTCACAGAAAGACCCAGAAAAGTGAAAGTGAACATGTGGAGAAAAGTCAAGGTTTCTGAGAAACTTGAATAAAGTTAATAACATTTTTTCTTTCACATCTCCATCTCTCTCATTATATTAAGCATAATTTTACAAGCAAACAATTGTACAGAATATATTTTTGTGTTCTTGAACTAGAAGTTCCCAATTACGTAGTAAAGTGGTATCTTCTAGATCAGGAAGTTTTACCTGAGAGCTTCCAAAATGTTTGGTTGTTGCTGTGTCCATCCATCACTCTCCACTTTGCTTCAGTTTTCTACCCGACCTTCCACAATGTTTAAGGTTTGTAAAGAGCTTTTCCTATCTGATCCTCACAACTCTGTGAAGTGGGTGTTGTAGTACCTTCATTTTACAGATAAGGATACTGAGGCTGAGAGTGATTTGTTCAAGGGTCTCCCAAGTACTGAACATCTGAGGCAGTATTTGAACAGAGGCATTCCTGATTCCAAATCCAACACTGTATGCATGATACTTAGCTATCTCTATACAGGGACCGAAACAATAGCCCCTTCCCCACATCCACCAAGGAATCACACAATAATCTATGATTCTCTCCAACACTCCACTCACGAAACAATTCTCCAAACTCTCTCAGCGACTTCAAAGAGGAGGAGCCCTAGCCTAAATTAGCAAAGTACATACAAAATGATAAAGAGAAGCAGAATATTCCAAGTCCTTTCAGCTTACACCAAGTGACCCACCCCCACCCTGAAAAGGTCTCTAGCTTTATCAATAAATGTCCTTCCCAGTATGTGGCACTGAAAACTGAGCTCAATACTTGAGATGATCTAAGCAGGGCAGAGTATGGCAGGACAGAGTGCAGAGCACAGTTCCTATCCAGGAACATTACCTTTATTAATGCAGCCTAAGACAGCATTACTTTTGACTGCCACATTATTCTAAAGTCTTATTAAAACCAGGATGCCAAATCCCTCCAGATCTTTTTCTGTTCAATTACTTATCTAGTATTGCCTTGTACTTGTACATCTTATTTTTGTGAAGGGAATTTTTTAATCCAAGTATAAAATTTTACCTTTATCCCTAATAAAATTTCAAACAATTTGATGTGATGTAAACATTTTTATTTGGAATGCTGATTTTGAAAACCACTCCATTAGCTATTACTCCCTATTACGTCATCTGTAAATTTGCTACGTATGCTAACTTCATTCAAATCACTGATAAAATACTAAACAGCACAGTCAAGCATGGATGGACCCCTGGGGCATTCTACTGAAGTCTTCTTTCCAAGTTGATATGAAATCATTAAGGATTATTCTTTAACTCTGGCCATTCAACCAGTACCAAATCCATCTAACAGAGCAACCTATCATCTATCCTACATCTGTCCTGTTGAAACCTGACTAGGTGCTACATATATGAGCTTTAATAAGGCAAATCCCTCAGAGTGGTCATGCTCCAAATATTAGACTTTACTCCAGAAAAAAGCAAACACCAATGATAAAATAACTATGACCATTCTCAGTCACTTCACTGTTCAAGGCCTCAGTTTTCTCATCTACAAAAAAATAAGTAGGACTAGATGACTGCAGTCACCTGAGTTTTCACATTCTATGATTCTAATACCACCTTACCTCAAAATAAAAATTATTACTAAGCAGTAGTGCTCTCCCACAAGTTGGTACTTTTCCAGTCTAATAAAACAGCCTGTCATTGTAGCATCTGTACTAACAATTCATCCCATGCAGATGGAGAATTCAGAAGATAAAATTTCTTAGAGTCAATATAAATGTCAATAATTTGTTTATCACAAAAGTTACATGCAAGTGGTCAGTGTTCCTTAGTAAGGAACTTTTCTAACAGATGAAAAAAACACATGAACTGATAATCTCTTACAAAAATATTAACACTTTCAAAATTCAAAGTCTCACTTCAGGTTTCAAAAAGGTTATGGAATATGCTTTATCATGCTTAAAACTACCTACCACTAAAAGTGCTGTAAATCAGTTAAGCTGTGAGAAACCAATAGTTCAGGTTCTAGTTCATTTTCCAAATTAACCACATTTATTAAGTTACAGTACTGTGCATTTACTAATTTATTACAACAAACTCTCACAAATGATAGTCCTAAAAAAGTGCAACTTTAAACAATGCCTCCAATTACAGATGTTTTCCAATTAGCAGGCATACATTTAGCATATATGGAAACACTAAAAGTATTAAAGGGACATAGAAGGGGTTCTAAGGCTGATCCCTACCAGACCAGAGAGAAAAGTTTTTCTTTGGAAAACACCCCACCATCACCATTCCAACCCACCTCCAATTCACCTGTTCATCCTGTTCCAGAGTGCACAGTGACAAAGATATATGGAATATCATAGAAACATAGATGCAGTGCTAGAAGGGAATTTCACAGGCTAATCCAACCATGTCATTTTACAAATGAAGAAAATGAGGCCCAGGGATGTTGGGTACTTATACAAAATCAGCTAAGTATTAATCATCAGGTGGACTGCAAACCCAGGTCCTCTGACTCCAAAGCCAGTGTTCTTTCCTCTGTATTATGCCCAAAGTCAGTAAGGGGCATTAAAACACTGGTTTCCCTCACAGACCAACAATTTGGATTAACAAAAGCAGTATGACATAGAAAGCACTAGACCAGACTAACACAAAGGAAACATTAGTTCCAATGTCTCGGCTTTGGAGTCTTGGCTATGTCATCGACTTACTGTTAGCTTTAACCAGTGGAGTCACTTCTGAAAAGGAAGAAATTGTACAAGAATAACCTCCCTTCTCACTTTAACAAATTTATCTTTTAAGGCAAATGCCCCCTTAACAGCAAAGTGGTAAATGATACCTTGCTATGAATTAATCAGTTTGTCTAAAACCCAAATAAAATCTATGAGTAGAAATTTTCAAACTAAGTTTTAATAGGATGAAAAAGTTAATTTTATGAGGGAGTAGTAGAGGAAGAGAAGCAGAATATAAGGTAAGGACAAATCTAAGCAGAATGTTCTTGGGGAGTGGGTACAGGAGAGCGAAAAGCACCAGAAGTAGAAGACAAAGCCAACACCCGAGATTTTGTCCAAGGCCCTGTCATACTATCCCCTCAAAAATGTGGAGCATGCAAAGTTGCATGTTATCAAGTCTGCATAAATTGATCTGACATCGTAACTGGGATCCAATTGTATATTACCTAGCAGTATATATGTGCCTCAAATTGTGCAAATTGAAAAAAAAAAAACACACTAGGGCAATGGTGTCAAACTCACATGGAAAGTTTCCTGCAAGTAGCATATAGGCTTAGAAAACCACAAATTAACATCATCTATGTTGTATTTTAGTTTTATTTCGTTAAACATTTTTCAATTACATTTTAATCTGGTTCAGACTGCATTCATTTAACATCTCTGCACTAGGGGAGTTTGTTATTGAAAGGAAATCTATTTCCTTTAAGTTTGGCAAAATAATTCATAATCCTGACCACTGCCAAAAAGTTTGAGGCATTTCTACAGACTATAAGAAACTGACACTGGATCTGGGAAGAGTGGCAACAGAAATGGGAACAAGTTGCAACTGCCAGGTGTAACTGGTTAAGTAAAGAACCCATCCTGAGACAGTATTAGCAAAGGAAAAAGGACCAGGAAATCAGGAAACCTCAACTCTAATGCCATCTGTCAATAAGGAGCTGTGTGACCTTGGGCAAATTATTACTATCCCCACAAAAAAAGCCAAAGAAATGTGCTAACCTGTTAATCTCAAATCTAACTATTCAAAAAAGATTATACTCAAATGTATTAAATACCAAATGTCAACTTCCTGTTAATATAATTTCCCAAACTTAAGGCTGCTGTTTAGATACCAAATGAACAATCTCTTGGCATTTTCACTTTCAATACACAGTGATGTTCAGTAATTTTTAATCCTTAGGACACGCTTTGCCTATTTCTCCTTTTACAGTGATCCCTCAACTGTGTTAAGTATCAAATCTCCAACCACTTTTTCTTTACTCTCATTTTCTAAAGTATTTTCCCCAAAAAAATCTAGGTGATTTCATGGCATAACACATTATGAAGTTCATTAAATCCTCAAATTAAATCTTACCTATCTCTTTCTTCTCCCAAGAAAATAGCACCTCAAAAATTCCATAGCTCTTTGGCCTTTAGATATTCAAAATTACACACCTTGAATCTGCAAATCTAGACATAAAAATCAGCAACAACTTCAATCAATGAATTCTATTAGCCTGGGAAAACTTAATAGACTTTGGTTTCCTTTAGAAATTAGCTTCATTTATTTATATTAATTAGCGATCCAGGTATGATGGCCCGAAACAAAACTACAGACAAGCCCCAGTGGGTTTTTTTTAATATTTATTAGAATTATGATTTAAGGTGTATACTACTCCAGTTGGGTAAACCACATTTAAGAATCTGACTGCAGGACTTTAGATTTAGCCAAATGAGTTTTCCATTAATATTGTCTTATGTCTCAGACATTATGATTTTTAAGTTCTTAATACTTTAGCCAAGCTCAGGTCACTGCAGTGTAAGATGTACTGAACCCACTCATGCCAAGTTAAGTCTGCCTACATGGAAACAGAACTGACCAGCTGTGGAGGTTAAAGGATCAAAGGATCAAGCAAGGTTAAGAAGAGGTTCTGGTTTCCCAAACTAAACCATATTTTAAGTTCAATGTACACTGTTCTTAAAAGACCAAAAATGTCTTCTAAGAGCTATTTTTCCAAAAACAAACAAACAAAAAAAAAAAAACACAATATCACACACAAAGGCAATCTTCCATGATTTGTTTTGTAACTGGCACAAGAACGGCTTCAAAATCCTAAGTGCTGGACCTATTTTTCCTTTTAAGAAATTATTCCCCATTCTGCTCATGGGAAATACATGCATCTTTAAGGTTTATTTTGTAAAGAGATGGCAAACGTAAGGA
Source organism: Vombatus ursinus (assembly GCF_900497805.2). Classification (NCBI taxonomy): domain Eukaryota; kingdom Metazoa; phylum Chordata; class Mammalia; order Diprotodontia; family Vombatidae; genus Vombatus; species Vombatus ursinus. The sequence continues at coordinate 53,640,442 of NW_020954610.1, forward strand.
CTGGGGCATGGGAGTAGGGAAAGGAAGTACTTTAAGTGACAAGTAGCATTTAATATTAAATGAAATTGAAAAAAAGTAGCCAATATTAAAGTTTAAAAAAGTTTAATGGAGCCTGTCAGGCTTATAAATTGTGTTCTGGCAGACATTAAGACCTGCTTTCTCTTACCAAAGAAAATGGCACAAGTTTATCAAAATTTGACAATTTAGTGTAAAGGGTACTAGGACTAAGATTCAGAGCACCAACTTAAAACAAAAAAAAAAATTGTTATTTCAACTTGGAAAAGAGGAGCTAGAACAAAATTACATAAGGGGATGGGTTAAATCAACGTGTTCCACTACCTCAAACTCCCTTAGGCAAAGGAGTGCCATCCACTCTTAGCATCACATCAACACACCCCAATTTCAGCATTCAACTTACAAGCAATAGAAAAACAAAGATGATCCTAGATGCATTTCTTGGTGAATTCTTATGAAGTGGAAGGCTGGGAAAAGTGTTCACAATACATAGGCATTTTCCGTTTCAGGTTAAATATGACAGAGCATTATAATTCCACCTGTGGCTGTATTCCTTACAAGAGGCTGTGTGAGACAGAATGTTTATGTACCTGTAGGGAGGGGTGTGTGTGGGTGTGTGGGTGTGTGTGTGGGTGTGTGTGTTCTCTGCAAAAATGAATGATTTTTTAAAATCATACCTAAATTTTTGTCTTAGAATGGATTTTCATTTCAAGCTCAAGTATGAAAAATAAGGTCAAAAAAGGAGTCCCAGAATTTCAATTCATTCCCAACTTTCAAAGTTCCATTCACATCCAGCCAGGCCAATAAGCATTATGGTCAACTTTAGCGCCCAATTTAATTTAAGTCTTCACAAGACTATAAAGTGGTTCAATAAACTGCCAACTCTAAGTGCTATAATTAATTACTGGAAAATCCCTACATTGATTTGCAATGAATGGTCTTGAGATAAAAACAGGAAATAACCAATAATGGGCAAGGAAACACTCTTATCTTTGTCCTACGTGATGTAAGAATGCCATTTAGTAACTTACAGTGACTGGCAAGCTTACATTAAGTTCTTCATCTAATGAACACTACATTTGGTTCAAGGTATTAGAAGATGAAGAGAAAACATGCTTCAAAACATTGTAGCTATAAGAGGTCTTACATTTGTCCAGGTGTCTATTTGAAAGAACTTTTGTTTAGGTCTACCTAACAATTATAGAACCTGCATGAGATTCCATCTTTTTAAGAATGATATTCCAATTGGTTTCCCCTCCCACCCCCCTTTTTAAACAGTGATCATATCTTGTTCATTAGCAGGCAAAATACATACTTTTACCCTCTACCCAGCCCAAAGTTAACACCTGCCACAAACATGGGCATTCATGAGAAATGTAAAACTGGATATATAGTTGCATACGATACCTACCCCTTCACTAATACTGAACCCAAAAGGAAGCCTATTCTCAAATTTCACGACCTCTCTAAATTTAGGTCACTCAGAATGTAGTCTGCAGTGCTTACACTTACCACAAGGACAGTACCGGCATGTAAATAAGTACATTAATTATATCATTTCAAAACTGAAAATTTTAAGTCTATGAGGTTAATTGGGGAAAAGTTTAATATTGCTACTTTTAGAGCACTAAAACACACAAAGTGAATCCAATAAAGATCCTTGTATTGATTCAATATTAAGTATTAATTGCATGACCATCATAGCACCTCTTTACATTATCACACAATCACCAGAATTATCAACTGCTTTTAAAACTAAAAAGGGCACAGTCCAATATTTATAACTTGCACACTGTTACTATATAGAAACTAGGTGCATGGTACAGTGCTGCGAAAATGGAAGCCTGCAGATTCGACAAAGATGCCAAGTCATGTTTTAGACAATTTCAGTCAACTGGCAAATACTGTTGAAGCAAAATACTCAACACAGCAGGAAATAAAGGACAAAAAAGCATTCTATAACCAAATAAACATCTGATATTTCCTTTCCCTTTAAGAATACAAGTAAGGTCACTTTTAGCCTTGGAACGGATACATGTTTGCCTATGATGATCTTGCTAACTACTACACAATATCTGATGTCCTCTGCTAGGATTATAGTTTAAGAAAGCCATAGTTACAAGAGGCATCTACTGTAATACCTAAAACTTCCTTTATGGCAATCATTATTGAATTCACTTGTCTTAAACAGTGAACAAGGGAAGATGGCCTCATGTTTCCTTTTCAATAGTATGTTGAGGATCAAGTGGCTTTCAAGCAGCATGGTGGGTTTGAAAATTTTGCAGTTTAGATCATTCTGTTGCGTTTATGAGTTGGTGAGTCTGTAATGACATCGCCACATTGGGCTGAGGTACGCTTTCTAGTTCCACCATTGTCCAAGTGGAGTGCCATTTCTTCTGATATGAAAGTGTTCAAATCCACATCATGGAGTCCATTTCTCCTTCGACTAGCATTCGATCCACTGCTTACATGAGTAGGAGAGCCTGGAGTACTTGAACGAACGCTTATACTAGCCATTGCGCCACTAAGACCTAAGAAGAGAAAAAAAAAGTTTTAAAAATTGCACAGTAATGTTATAAAGCATAACACTTAAATTGTGCATTCTATCACGCTATAGAGCAATGGTATTTTGCTGTCTGCATCTTAGTTTCTGTAGAAGGGTCAACCACGGAAAAAGAACAGACAGCTACCTGCCTACAAAAAAACTCATTTTAGGGCATGAATATGTATTATTACTATTATGCCATAATACGTAATTCTTTTGATACGTATTCTCATTTTAACCAGGTCTGAGCTAGCTGATTCCAAATCTTCACTTCCCCAGACTATTTTTAGATTTAACACACCTGTAAGGCCCAACCAAACAACCGTGGGGACTCCAAGGACAAAAAAATGATGCAACTAATCTGGCTTCACTGGGTTTTTTCCCCACAACCACACCCTGACTTTGATTAAAAGCCTCTTCTGGATTTTGGTTTAAAGTTCTAGAAAATTCAGTTAACAGGACCAAAGTCCTGCCATTATATTTTCAGATGTAAAAGGTAAAAAGATGTGATTATGGCATCTAAAGCCATGTTTGGGGAACCATGTCTACTGGGCTTTTTACATGAAGTCAGACCTCACTCCTGAGTGACCAACATAACTTTAAGCCTTTGAAATATGCTTGGGCCAAACTTGGAAACCTGCATCATATGCATGTCTACATTCAAGGAAAAATTGTTATAGAAAATTACAACATCATAGTCAGTAGATTTAAATACCAAATTATGTTTTAATCTGAAATTATGGTCCCCCTTTCATGGTCAATTAAATTTGTCATACTACAACCCTATGTAACCAACTTTTCAAAGACCAACAAGCTCAGAAATAGAGTTTTACATTTTTGTATTTTTAAAAATTTTATTGAAAACGCCACATTCAAACAGCATATTCATTAAGCACCTACTATGTACAAAGGTACTATTATAGGTGCAAAGGATACAAAAAATGAAAAAACAACACAGCCATTGAGAATTTTACAATCTAATTAGGGATGAGGAATGGAGCTAAGACAATAACCTAAAGTATTAAAGTAATGAGAAAAGATCATTTTCAGTTTTGAGGAAGAGTAAACAAAGTTCAAGGAAGGTTTCAAGGAAAAGGTGGCACTTCAGCTGGACACTGAATAAAAATAATTTGGATGGACAAGATTTAATGAGAGTGGCTTGAGGAAATAGGAAATAATCACTGAGGTAGGAATGGACAAAATGAGTTCGAGATCATTTACTGTGCTAGGTTGACCAGAATATGTGTTAAGAGAAATAATACAGAAAAAGTGAAAAAGTATATTGGAACCAGGTTACAGAGTACTTCGAACAGTCAGCTAAGGAAGTAGTATATTTATATTATCTTTTATAAGATAAGCAAACGGAAGACTTCTGAGCAAGCCAATGATATGGTCAGACCTGTATAACAAATATTTTTCTGGCAGCCACGAAGGATACACCGTTTAGAGAAAAGACTAAAGGCAAAAGAAAAGCCTAAACTGGGATAAGGGCAGTGAGTACAGAAAACTACAAAAGATACCGTGGGACATCTTGTTGATTCTACAGGACCTGGCAAACACTAGTATGGGGTGAGTTGAAAATTCGAGCCCCTAACACAAAGGTTCTACATCTGAGCGATTATGCAGAATGGTCATGCAACTAGGGAAGTTTTGTGAGGAAAAAGAGATTTGGAGTCTGAGGGAAATGAGTTCAGTTTTAAAACATGTTAAGTTGAAGGGTATCAATATAACACCCTGGTAGAGTTGTTTAGCAGGCAGTGAGAAATATAGGATTGGAGTTCAGTATACTGTTTGGTTTTAGCTATTATGTAGATTTGGGGATTCATGGCTGGGATGATAATTAAAGCCACGGGAATGAATGAAATTCCCAAGACAAAAGAACATAAATTAGAACAGTTAAATAAGCACAGGTATAGGTGAAAGAACTGGTTCAGGATACAGAAAGTGTTTTGTTTTTTGTTTTTTGGTTTTTTTTTTTTTTTGATTTTTGGTGAAGCAATCAGGGTTAATTGACTTGCCCAGGGTCACACAGCTAGAGAGTGTCAGGTGTCTAAGGCCGCATTTGAACTAAGGTCCTCCTGACTCCAAGGCCAGAGTTCTATCTACCACGCCACCCAGCTGCCCGCAGGGTAAGGAAAGTTTTTATGAACTGTCAGATATATTTTTCAATGCTAGGTGGCTTAGTTTTGTCTGTTTTTAATTGTTAGATGGGAGGGTGCAAGGGAGAGAGGAAAGATAAAAGAAGGGCAAATCCAGAAGGGAGTGATATAAAAGCAAGAAGGCAATGATAAAACTTATTTTTTAATGGTTCTGGTAGAGAGGGAAGCATTAAAAAAGAGGAGGGAATGATGGATAAAAGATCTCAGAAGGAAGAAGAGGACACAGGGCACAAGGGGTTTGCCTTGGCAAGGACAGCTACCTAATTCTTCTAGAATAAGAAAAGGAACACTTGAAGATAGGTTTTGAGATATAGAGTAGAGAATATGAGGGAGCTGACAAAAGGTGGCCTACATCTTAGTTAAAAAGAAGGCAAGGTCATCTATGTATGCAGAGTAGAATAGGGACAGCGGTAGGGACAGTAGGAATTGATACAGCTAAGAGACGTTAAAGAATTAGCCCCTTTATAAATTAAAAAACTGATTAAGAGCCCAAAGTTACAATTACAAAATAGCAGGACTAGGACTCAGTCATCTCATTGAACTCCAGTGCTTTTTCTTTTCACTAAGCTGTGGAAAGAAGAAATGTGCATCAATGAAAGATATTAAGTATTAGCAATTCAGGAATACGGGCGGCAGGGGGTCCTGAAAAGTAGAGGACAGAATTGTTGAAATGAATACCTACAAGATCAAGACTGAAGAAAGAAGTAAAACTAAAACCGTGAGGACTAACATGGAAAACAGGAAATGAAGGATCAAGAGATTAAAGGAAATAAAAAGTATAAACCAGGGATGAAGATCAGTCAAGGGATGAAGATCAATCAAGAGTGTGGGACAGATCAATAGATGGCAACAAGGAATAAGACAGAATAAAAGCATAGTGCCATGATCAGTAAAAGGTGAAGCTGTTAAATGAAGGCTGATGGACCAAGGACATATAGAATAGACAGGGAGAAAACAGTACAAACTCCTCATAAGTCCACAAATTCAGAGTTGGAAGGGTCCCAAAAGAGCATCTAGTCCAATCCCTTCATTTTTCAGATGAGGAAATTGAGGCTTTTAATGGTTAAGTAAGTAGTTTGCCCATGGTCACACAACTAGTAAGCATCAGACATGAACCCAAGTCTTTTTTTCACTTCAGCAGGCTATCAACATTATTCATCTCTTGCTGTTTCCATAAAAGAAGGTCATGAGAAGAGTGGCCAGCCCTGAAGAAAGTCTTCAGAAAGTGACTACTTACCTCTTGAAGGTGAAGAAGGCTTTTGTTAAACATTCAGCAATTTAACGTGAAATTAATTTTCAACTGTGCAAAATAGATAAAACTTTTGAATTTAAAAAAAATCAAAAAGAAAAAAAACCAGGGAAACAAAATGAAAGAAATCCAAGGTGATGGAAACTTTAAGAATAAGGATACACTGCTAACTAATAGTCATAACCAACTATTACTACCTATTTCATGTCTAAATTTTGGTCTTCCAAGGTCTTTTATCTAATTCCACTTCTGTCCAACAAACACCTTCTAACCTCCACTGTCTCCCCTCCCCCAACACATACTCCATCCTCATTTCCCACTTCCTTGTCTTATGTTTAAGCTAGTTCCCTTCCTGAAATAACTCTTTTTCCCTTTCTTGCACCTAAAATCTTACCTTCTTAAGACCCAGATGAAATTCCAGGTAACCTCAATCCCAGATTTAACTCCTCCCCTTTCTCAGCAATCCTATCCAACTGTCAGGACCACATGGTTCAGAATTTAATTACTGTTTCTTAACTGGTTTGAGGTTCTCCTCTGTCTCTAACTATATGTTACATTCCTCAAGGGAAAGAATCATGTCTCACATCTTATATCTACCCCCTGACCCCCAGGAACCTAGCTAAAAAAGAACACTTATATGCTTATTAACAAACTGAAATAACTTTCCTAACTTTCTGCACAAAACAAGTTACTCAAATAATAATAGTAAATAATAATAGTATAATAATAATAACAAGCATTTTTTATAGCACTCTGAGGTTTGTAAAACACTTGACAAATCTTATCTCATTTGGTTACAAATATCTCATTTCATCTTCACAACCCTAGAAGGTAGGTCCTATTATTATACCCATTTTTCAATGAAGAAAGCTGACGCAGACAGATTAAGTGATTTGCTCAGGGACACAAAGTTATTTTGTAAATTATATTCAGAAATAAACATGACCATCACATACTGGAATACACATTGTATTGGAATTCAGTTACTTTGGACTTATTAATCACAAAATAAAGACCTCATGCCCAGGTCCCAACTTCCTCTCACCTCCCATCCCCCTTTACAATATAGGAGAGCAATTTGGGCAGTTCTTGTACCTAGACACAGTACCAACTGCCCTTAATTAGCTCTATATAATAAAATGTTATAAAACTGCCTTCCTAAGCAAATTTGGCCACAGCACATTTTTATGCTTAAAATATATTGATGAAACCCATAATGCCAAGAAGATAGGTTTGCATACATGGAATACCCTCAAAGACAAATCAAATGAGAGGACAGAGAAGAAATTTTGTGACACATAAGAAATTAAGGATACTGAAAATTTCAGCCAAGTAAAACTTTTGATGCCTACATGTTATATTTAATAAAGCAAAAAAAATTAGCATTTTAAGTTTCCCATGTAATACCTATTCACATGTGCAGTTTGGGAAATATTGTTTTAATACTCCAATGTATATGGAATATGTATTTAACATTCCAAAATTTCATCTGATTTTTGATTACTTCAGTTCCTTTATGTGACTTACATAGGAAACCACTCAAATATATTAGCGTAAGTACCTGGTTCTAATAGCAGTTTGAATATTATAATGGAATACTTGTAGCAACATTAAGCTCTTCCTATCATGATCACACTAGTAGATAATGTATTTCCTGTTATTTAGTATTACAGTATTTCTTAAAATGTAAAAATCAATTAAAATTAAAGTTTTAATAGAGCCTATGAACCTTGTAAGACCTACTTAACTTGTACATTATTACTAGCTACTTGATATATGAAGTAATATAATTTCCCAACTATACTATATGAAAGTTGAATACTTTATTTTGGTATACAGAAAACTCATGTTATTAAAGATACATCATTTGGTGACATTAAACATACCCAACCCTCAACAGGCATCATTTATTCTAGCAAAGTAATCAAACTTCATGTCCTGTTTTCCAGTGAAGTTTACCTGCCTCCTACCATAAAGAGAACATAAATTTTCTTATATGTCAACTAGAAAAATGAAAATGTTTTAATGGCCCACATTTTATTTTTAAAATCACTGAGTCAGCTTCTACAGAAGATGTTTTAGGAAATCTTAACCAAAGCCAGAGAAATAACCAAATATAATTCAGAAGTAAAAATTAATCTATTACAGATTTAAAAGAAAATAGGCAGTACAACAGCTTCCACAATATAGGCTGACAGTTTTGAAATGTTCACTACGGAGCTGTAGTGGGGGGTGTGAAGGGGTGCAAAGAAATGAGAAATAAAGCCTATGACTTAACAGCTATCAATTATAGCTTTGAAAACCAATTTTGATTTTTAATAGACTAACAATGAAACAAAATCAAATTTGGAGGTCCATTTAATATACTCTAAATTAAATGGTTAAAGATAAATTAAGAGAAATTTTGTTTGCTATGCTACAGAACTTATTTTCAAGAAAAAACTCATGCTTCTGGTACTTCAAAGAATCACAAACATTTGCACTAGAAGGGATCCTTTTCAGAATCAGACTACATTTAAATTTAAGAATACGCATTTTCTATCTCTAAAATTTAAGCGAATATTGAGGGAAAGCTTAAAATGTAAGGTTGATAACTTGGCAATGTCAATGAAGTGACTAATGAATCCCACTACCAATTTTATTCTGTTTGCCAAATCTGACAAATGATTTCAATGAGGCAGCCAGCAATTCTGCAGTAATCTTTTAACACCTAAGAAGCACTGAACTATGCAAATTAGCACCCACTGGGAAGAAATACAAGCCATAATGAGAACATAAAGAACTTCACAAAGCCAGGACTCATGCCAGTCAGTTTTGCTGCTCTGCTTTTCTGCTATGTCTTAGAGATCCCACCCCTAGAAAGCAACAATTTGAAAATCCCACAATTTGAACTATCGAAAGTGATTAACACATATACTCTATCGTATTTGGCAACACATAAAATGCCCTCGTAATGCACAACTGCCAAATATTTTCAATGACAATTTCGTGCTTTTGAAATTTACACTATTCCAACAGACATAAAATCATCCTCAACAAGGTAATATTAAATATTATTAGATTACGTGAACAAAATTTCCACAAAAAAAGTATCTTACATGTGCCAAAAGAACTCAATTTTAGAAAATTCTTCCCCCACTCCACCAGTCTAATCTTGGTCTCCTCTCCACTCTATTGTGCCTTACCCCAACCTACCCCAGTAAATTTTGATTTTTAATTCTGTATTTTGTTAGTGAAATACAGATACCAAAGATACACATAAATCACAGCAAGAAACTTCAAATTATACAAGTAGACCAAAATTCCTAAATTTTTTTTTATAATTTCAATACTAAATCATTTCTTTTTTCATAGGGTTGAGTGTTACAAGTGTTATTGTTGTTTCTTGCTACATGGGGCTGGAAGAGTTATGATCATAATGACCACTGATAGGGGCAGGATCTCTAAATTCACTTGTACTGAGAACTCTCAGGAAAAAACTCTCTCTACAAATGCAGGTCAGCATCTTCTCAACAACTTATAGTCAAAGAAAGTGTTTTTAAGCTGGGGTTCATGTAGATTTCAAAGGGTCCATGAACTTTCATGAATTTGGATGGGGGAAAAAAATACATCTTTATTTCCAACAAACTATCACTGAAATTTAGCATTTCCTTCCATTATAAATGTAAGCAACAAACCACAATAATATTAGCAGCATCTGTGACTTCTGAAACCAACAGAAATCAGATATTGTCACATTACATTAGCTTCATTATGTCAATTGGATTTCCAACCTGACATGCACATCGCTTTGTCAAAGATACAGTTTAATGCACTTAATTTTTTCACACTGGTATCTTGAATATACAAAATTTAACTTTAGCTTGCTTATATTTTTAAATGTATTGTCTTATTAGTAATTTAATTTAAAAGGCATACAAATTATTAATATCTAATAACTTTATTTCAAATTGTTTCCATTATAATCCTATGGGGTTGTTTTTATTCATTTAAAAATATTATTCTGAGAAGGGTTCCAAAGGCTGCAGATTACCCAAAGAGTCCATAATACAAAAAGGTTAAGAACTCTTGTCTTAGGAGAGTTGCATGAAGCACTGAGAACTAAGTGACTTGCCTGCCTCCAAGGCTTGCTCTTTATAAATCTCCAGCACATTGCCTCTCTCCTAATGACTATGAGACCTCAAAAAAATGTTATCAGCCTCAATTTGGGAGAATAGAGAGGAGAAAAGAATAAATGCTTAAACACTTTGCTTTTCTCCTAACTACCACATTCAAGCTACATTTTGGGAAAGGCAAAAAGTTTCACGTATCCAGAGAAAGTGAACCAGGATAGCAAAAGGTGAAGGGATTATACTATGAGGACTCATTGAAAGAAGTGGTTTTACCCTGAAGAAGACAGACTTCATTAGAACCATGATAACAGTTCCTGAGTATCTGAAGAACTGTCGAGTAGAAGAGGGATTACATTTGTCTATTTAGTCTTAAATGGCAGGGCTAGGAACAAAGGAAGTCAGACTTAAGCTTGACTGAAGAAAAAACTTAAAAATCAAAACTTATTCAAAAGTGAAAATGGCTACAAAGGGAGAGAGGGAGTGTGTCCCCTATCACTGGAGATTTTCAATCACAAGCCAGATGACTACTTATTGTTGTTATGTTGTACAGGCCAGACTAGAAGACCTCTGAACTCCCTTCCAAATCTGACAGTTATGCGAGGTAAATTGGTTCTTAAGGACTAAAGAGTACATTAAGTTCTAAGTGCATGACTACTTATAAGCAACTTTAACCCCATTTTTACCTTTACAATAATAGAAAAAGAGACTGAAAGACTTTATCCCTTTAAATATAAACAATTATTATTTCCTAGGACAGAAACTCAAATAACTTAAACTTAATGAGAAAAGGAAAATTTAAACTTTTCATCTTTTAATGCACCTTGATGGCTTTAATGGTGATTGTACCCTAAAGGTTGGTTTTTTTAAAAGACAATTTTAAAAATACAAGCCTTCATAAAAGCCTTTATAAAAAAAATTTTAAGTAATACAATTTTAAGCAATTAAAGTTGTCTTGGTACATTAATTTCTTATAATTTAAATTTCAAAATTCATTAACACTACTGTTCCAAGATTATTTATAATTGGACCAATTATTTTAATAGCATGCAGGCAACCACAGTTTTCTTCAATAAAGAAGGAAAGAAAAGAATGGAATAAAAGTATACAGGACTTTGGAAAAAAAAATACAGAGATATAAAGTATCCATAGATCAATTCCAGTTAGTTTTGTTACACATGAATTTTCCTTAGCAACAGTAGTAAAACAAACTTTAGAAAAAAATTTTATTAGCTTACAGACTTGACAATACATTTAACCATGTGAACTTGTGATTTTTCTACTTTTTTAAATGACAGGCGTGAAGGAAAAACAAAAGGAAGAACAAAGGAGAGGAAAAAAAATGAACACAAATACTAAATTGATACTTAAATATCTAATAGTAACTGCTGAAGTTTTACTGAGCTGTTTAAAAAAAAAAAAGCCTTGAGTTTCAAGGACTCCTTTTTAAAGTATTCTTCCTCGTGTTACCTATCTTGCTCTCTGGTCTGCTTTTAATTTCCTGATCTCACATGGGGCCCAACATTTCTCCTCACTCCCACATATCCTCTTATTCTAATCTTTGTCCCCCAACTATACTTCCATGCAACTTATGATGCAAAATCAAATAAATGGATGCATCTAGTTAAGTAGTTCAGGTAAACAATCCTCTTCCGTCAACGTTACTCTATGAACACAAATGCCATAGAAAATGGCCAGGCAAGCATCATAGCCTTGATGGGAGAAAGTAAAACCTAAGTGACTCGGATTGCTAGGAATCAGAGCCTTTGAAAATCAGAACAACACCACACTTTGTGTCCAGTACTGTCCTAGGATATCAAAAAGATCAACTTTCCATAGTAGACAGGAAGTTGACAGTCATCTTATCATTTTAACAGGAATCCTAACTTGATATTAAAGCTACCAGAAATTCTGAATTCTCCTACTCAATTTATCCTGATGCAACAATTTTTAAAAGCAATTTACTAATGTGTCAAGCAGCCCCATCATTTTACAGAGAAAGGAAGTAAAGCAAGAATTTTTTAAAGTAGTTTTCCAAAGGCACATGGCAAGACACTAGTAGAGTAAGGATATAGAGAACTTATTCATCATATGAATACCCAACCATGTAACTGGGAAAATGTCAAATGCACACTACTTAAATGGTGTAGTTTATTTTCTACGAAGAAGCCACCCAAAACTCTAAGCTATAATTAAAGGTTACCAAGTAAGATGAGGAGATCATTGTTTTACAGTGGAAGAGGGTTTTACAGGCTATCAACTCCAGACCACTCCCTTTGTAGAAGAGATAGGCTGAGAGCTAACATTAAGTGACATGCTCAAGGATGGGTATGTAAGTAAAATGTCAGAAATCAGATTTGAAATCAAGTACTTCTATTTCAAATTCAGCATTCTTTCCACCGCACAATGCTATCCTGTCCAATCATTCCTCCATATCTTTATCATCTAAAAATTATTTATGCAAAAATAAATTAGTACAGAGCACTAAGCTAGAGCAATCAGAGCTCAAAACAAAGTTTTAGAACTCTTACTTTAAAAAAAAACTTAAGTCCACAATAAGAACTTTACTGAAGGCCCTTGTTGCTTGTTTGGTTCTCCAAACAAGAAACCAGTTATGTAGCTGAAATTTTGAAAACTGTATTGAGAATCATTATGCTGTTCTGACAAATGAATTTTAGATATGAAGTATTTACAATTGCATTTTTAATATAAATCAAAGAGCTTGGGGGGGAAGATAAATTTGTGATGATGGCTATTTCTACATTTCATTAAATCACACTTCTATCAGAGAATAGACTGAATACTCCTTAAAAGGTAAACAATACACCAGAGATGCCTACTAAGATCACAAATCACATCCACATTTAGAAACCTAAGAGCTATTATTTCAAAGTCATGAGACATCAAATAATTCTCCTGGAATTTGTTACGTCTAGGTCAAAAACCTGTTAACCACTAAATTTAATACTTGGAAACCAATAACCAGTAAGCTTTAAAATAAAATTAAGTCTGTCTCTCCCACATTCTACACATCTGAATCAACTATTTGCTGAAGTCTGTTTATTACAAAGATTTGTCTTTTCAGAAAGCAAATGATGTAATTTATCAAACTGTAACCATAGCTGCTGGTGATAAGGGAAACAACTTATCAAGAAATTTACTACTTCTTTGCCAAAATAAAGCCAAACCAGCATTTAGTTTCTTAACCAGAATTAGGCTGAGAAAGGGCAAATATATTTCAGTTTCCTGAGGTGACTGAAATCATAGGAGGATTTAACCAAAAGAATAATATCTCCCTGTGGGTCTCAAATATTCTCGGTCCACAAACTCCGCAAACTTTGCTTTCCATTCCTCCACCCTAAAGATCCCACATATTCAAACATACCATTTAAAACTATATCCTTTAACAGAATGCCACCTTTGAAGTGACCAAGTTTTTTTTGTTAAATAACAAATTCCTAAACCATGTAGAAAAAAGGTATGGTGTTTTTCACTAGCTCTGTGTTAACCAACAAATTTAGTTCAGTCTTTACTTAACCTAGCACATGTTAATACTACTTTCTCAACAGTATGGACATTACGTCACAACTTTTATCCACCTTACTCAGAAGAACTTCCAAGAAGGATAGACTTAAAACAGAAGTCTCCAAGTCTCAAATAAATCAGTCGGCTCTGGTAATGAAAAAATCTCATACTTCCTCCTACATTCAATCTCTACTACTAAAAATGCCTCTTCTCTTCAGTTTTCATCCCCAATTTAAGTCTTCCCTTTCTCTACACTCAATCCATTCCAGCTTTTTGCCCATCCATTTTGTCCATCCCAGCTAATCTAGGCTTCGTTTCTGTTTCCCAAGGTGGCAACTAGCTAATATGATAAACTTACTGTACTAATATGCTAATAGAAGGACTAGGGCAAAAAAGAGTGGGTTAAAGTTGCAGAGGCAGATTTAGATCTTGGCATAAGGAAACGCTTCCTAATAAGAGCTATTCAAAAGCAGAATGAACTGCATTTGAAGGTACTGTGTTTTCTCTAAGTAGGTCTTCAGATGAAGGCTGACCAACTGTAGAAGATATAGATCAGGTCAGCAAACTACAGTCAATCACCACAAGGCAAGAATGATTTTTTAAAAACATTTTTAAGGTTTTATTGTATTTAAAAATATAAAAACCATTCTCAGCTCCCTGGCCATACAAAACAACAACAGGTAGCAGGCTGGATTTGGCCAATGGGCCTCCTGTATATGTCCTTAATTGAACTACATGGTCAAATTCTGTAAGCTTCCTAGAAAATCCTCCCTTTCAGTTCCCATGACATTAATTTATGTTATTATAAGGGCCTTCTAGCGACAATAATTGGTTTATTAACTTCTATAAAAATCTCTAGACACCAACTAGAAAAATATACATTAGAGAGCTCTTCAAAGTTCTAAATAGACTATTGGAAGAGTCTGTTCTCCATTAATAGGTTCCAACCCCTTCCAAGAACACTTAGTTTCCGATACCAACTTGAAGTTCAAGCACCAAAAACAAAAGAACACAAGCATCTTCTTGAAAGATTTAAAGATACAGCTGGTATATTTGGAGGCCAAGATCCTTTCTGAGTCTTAAGTTAACGAAGTGCTGAAACTCAGGTGACCAATGGTCTTCCTCCTCTCTGAAATTTAAGTTTTGACAGATTCAGCCAGGAGTCATCAAAGCAGATCCCTATCATTAACCCGTGTTTGGTGCTTTGAGGGCTTCCAAGTTACTGGAATAATAAAACAGGAATGGACATGAACCAGAACAAAATATCACTTCTTTAATTTCTATCAAGATTATGCAGACTATTCATGTGATTTGTTTAGTAATTTTAAACTTAAAATATAGTTTTAAATAAAGTTTGAATTTGTAAAAAAAAAAAAAAGACTGCAGAAAATATTAGGTGCCATGGAGATAGTATCTATAATGTGTTCCCTTTGCTAAGAAGTATATATGCTAAATAAGGTAGGCTGAAAATGAGCAGGCTTGAATTTGATTTAAAAACAATGGAAGAAGCATGGTATAGCAGAAGTACTGCACTTGGAATCAAGAGATTAAAGTCTAAGTCATTTAACCACTAAGCCTCAGTTTCCTCACTCATTAACAAGGATGACAATGTATATAGTAGGTACTACATGGGGTTGAGAGGAAAGCACTTTGTAAACTATTATTTAAACTTGGCTAATTCCTCCATATATAAACAATTCAACCATCTTATATGTAGATTGCTGAATTCCATAAAGGAAATCTGTCAGGTTCTCTGTGAATACAGAGCTTTTCTAAAAGTATAAAATGCAAGAGTAATAACTTAAGTCTTATTAGCACTTCAGTTAAAAGCATAGTGGGATTAGCTGATAGCCAGCTAAAAGCTAGAACAGCAAAAGAGGCTGAGAAAAGACAAGTTTGTATAAAAATACTATTCCACATTATGGCACAGAGGTGAACTGAGATCTAAGATTTTTATGCCAGTACAGTGGCATGCTATCGCAGGTTAAAACAAGCTGAAAAGGATTTAAGTATAGTCTAAAAAAACACATCTACTATTAAAAGACCATCCCAATTAAGGACAGAGAAGATCATGATGATAAGGTAGGTCACCAGGGGCTGAAGTTTCAGACTCATGATAACCACTTCCCCTTGTAAACTCCACACCCCACCCCCCACCAAATTAAATGCAAAATATCCTTCATCCAGGTACAATATCCTTTTCCACTTTCACAGTGAAGGGGACAGAGTGGTAAAAAGTTTGGAGAGCACGCTAAAACTCATCATCTTTGTGATGGGATCAATGAACTGTCATACAACTAGAGAAACTGTAATTTTCATTATAAATGAAACCTGTAGAAAAAACTTACTGATTCTCTTCAGAAAAGTAAATATAGATAGGAATTTAAGACTTGGGAATGAGTCCAAAAGTAACAAAAACAGTTCAAGTACTTATAAATAATAAAGAAAAAACTGTCAATGAAAATAATCATAGCTTATGCACTAAATTCCATTAGAAGGAATGAAGAGGTAGAGAAATTTTGTGGTGAAATTTTACAAGATTCTTCAGACTAAGTCAATGTATTTTGATACTTGGGGACTTCAATTCCAAAGCTGGAAGGACATTGAAAATTAATGGAAAATACAATTCAGCAGCAAGAGGGGACTCTAAGGCCTGGGCTATTCAGAAGCCTCACACCTGTTCATTATGAATGCTTTCTTCAAAGAGAGCCCCAAAAGCAATGGACATAAAAAAAATTATTGTTAAGATGAAGTCAAATTAATCATTTGAGAATCAGTTTCTATATGCACTCAGTTCAACCACTTATAACAAAAGTTAAAGTAATTATTAAGTTGTATAAAAAGATAAAGATGAAAAATGCTGGGTACAATTACAGCAGCTCTAAAGCAAAGTGTTAAAATTAGTTAATTTTGAAAAACTGGAAATGGACAAAATAAGACATTAACTATCATCATTGTGAAAATAACTTAATAGATTCAAAGTAGTTGCCACAAGAAGAGGTCAGAAACAGCTTTAACCAAGACAAACTCCATGCCAAGAAAAGAGACATGATTGTTAAAGGGTTCCTGATCTGGGGTCCGTGATTTTTTTTTTTTAATTCTGAGAATTGCATTTCAATGTAATTGGTTTCCTTTGTAATCCCTATGTATTTTATTTTATTCACTTAAAAAAATTACTCTGATCAGCCATAGGCTTCACCAAACTACCAAAAGGTCTATAACAACACACAAAAAAGGCTGGTTAAGAACTTTTTTACTGCTTCAGAGTATAATAATGATGGTATTGAAGACTATAATGAGAAGAGTATTTCTTACAAAACAGCAGAAAGCATTTAAGAAAATCAGACTATAAAGAGCTTAGTCAGAGATCATCCCTAAAGCCATTTGCAGATAAAATGTCAACAGCTGAGAAATAAACAAATATGTTGTCATTTTTATCTTGACCTATTTTCATTAGCATTGAGGGTGGAAACACCACAATTGCATTCTACCACCTCAGTAGTCAATGTGATCTCTGGGGAAATATCACTAAAAAGATGAAATAAGCAAAACTTTGTTCCAAAATATAACTTTGTATCTGGTTAGATCTGAATGTAATCAGAACAAATTCAGATTAGAGGCAACACATTTTCTAAGGCAGACTCAGCTCAAAATTAGACAAGTCAAAAGGGGGAATTTCCATAATTACAGAAGAGATTATAGTGCAATTAACAACATTCCCCCCCCCAAAAAAAGGACCAAGAAAACAGTAAACACTGAAACATGTCTTTCTTTAAAACTAAAACTATGAAAATCATATGCAAATGCAAAGAGGTCATGTTTGGTTAAAACATGAAACAAGAATAGGTATGCTTTCATAAATGGCTTTCTACAGCAGACACCTTTAAGATCATAAAACCAAGAAGTGTGAAAATATAAAATCTCACTATTACTGCTGGTTGATTTTTTTGAAAATCATTAAAGTTAAGACAATACAATATAGCTTTCAAGACTTCTTCAAGCAAGATATAAAATAGGAAGAAAGGAGAAGACTGGAATAATTGGACTCTCAGGTCTCTTTCAGCTCTAGATCTAAGATCCTTTGATTAATAGTCTCGTAAGGTGTTCACCTTAGCCTGGTAAAGTACCCTTCACACTCCTATTGTTAGGAGGTATTTACTAAACACTACAAAGCCTTCCCAGTGGAACCCAAGGAAAAACAAGAGTAGTCTAACCACCCACTATGAAAAAATAAAGTGGATAACAAACTTCATATTGCCTATACTACACAAGTACCTGGACAGGCAACTCTTGGAGTTACAGGATTGAGAGCTAGAAGAGACAAGCTATTCTAGTCCACACGCCTTCATTTCATAAATACATGCTGAGGTACAGAGAGGAAAAGCTGAGCTCTTCAAGTAGTCGGGACTCAAAACCAAGTCCCAACTACAAAACCAACATTAATTCTGACAGACAGGTGTTGCAAGCAGACCCAGAACTGAAGAAGAAAAAAAAAAACAGAAAAATTGTAGCACTTTCAATTATGATACTATAAGTCATGGATCATTATGATCTTGCAAGAAACAAAAGTATAAGTAACCCAAAGAGCAATGGAAAGTTTGAGTAGGCATAGACTCCCACACATAACTAATGACTTCTGACCACATATACATATTCTCATTGAGCACATGTGTAGAAAAAATGAAGAAAAAAAGTAAACAGCAACAGTATTCAGAGAAAGATCTCTCACTTATTAGATGCATCTTCTATAGAGGAATTATGAAAAAGAACAAAAATGGCACAGGATGGAAAAGTCTTATCTCAATGCAAGGATCAGCTGGTAAAAGTGGAAACTAAAATATTTGGATGGAAGTAATTTTTCTCCAATTATATATACTCTCATTTGATTTAACCTTGCAAGAAGCATTTAAGCATTTACTATGTGCAAAACACTGTAATAAATGCTTGGGATACAAAAAAAAAAAAAAAAAACACAGTTCCTGCTCTCAAGAACTCACATTTGAAAGGGAGAAGTAACACATACGGAAAGATTTCAACTGCAAGTCAGATGGTGCTCAGAATGCAGCTGAAACCTTAATACATTCTACTTATAATTCTTTTAATTTTTTTGATTATTCTGATAACCTTTGTTTTTCCTTTTAAAGAACTGAAAGTTCAACAGCAAGTCCAAATGTCCCTCTGAAAACTTCTCTCCTAAAATTGCTCTTAAGTCTATCACAGATCATACTTTGAGAACAGAAATTAACTACCTCTGATGGGAATCCTCTATGAATAGTCTAGCAACCTAAAAAAGTTATAAATGAGTTGACCAAGTATAATTAGGGGCAGCCCTAGATAAAATTATTGAAGTTTGTCCTTTGGCTCTCCACCTTCCGTTCCTTTTCCTCTTCCTGAAAACCTGTGTGCTCTTTCTATCCTATGTACACGTTTTTGCTCCTACCTAGATTTTGATTAACCCTGCTCCCCCCTAAATTTATAATTAAAGTATTAACTGATATGACCTGATCTTAGGTGTGTTACTTATTGAGGAATGTACCGCACATGATATTCACCAAAACTGCTTTTTCAGTTATAAAATTATATCCCTTTCAAGTGATTTTGCATTTGAACAAATCACTAATAAGCAATGAAGTGCAAATTAAAGCAATTCTTAGGTTTTACCTCCCACTTAACAGATTAGCAAAGTTGACCAAAAAAAAGGTTAAATGTCAGAGAAGACACAGAGGAAAAAGAGGTATATTTGATGCACTGGTGGAGCTATGAGTCAGTCATTCTGAAAAGTAATTTGGAATTATGCCCCAAAAAGTTACTAAATTGTACATACCTTTGACTTAATAATACCACTATTGTGCCTAAGCTCCAACAAGATTAAAGAAAAATGAGAAGGACCTATAAATATGGAAATACTTACAGCAGTTCTTTTGGAGTGGGGCAAAGAACTGGAAACAACAAGTGTACCCAATTAACTGGGGAATGGCTCAACAAATTATGGCACATAAATCTGATGAAATACTACTGTGCTGTAAGAACAGTTTTACAGAAACCTGTGAAAGGATATGAACTGATGCAAAGAAAACAGAAATGGAACAATTAACACTAACACTGTAAAAGCAAACAATTTTAAAAGTCTTAAGAACTCTGATCTATGCAATGGATCAACCATGATTCTAGGGGACTAATGATGAAGAATACTGCCCCACTTCCTGACAGGACAGGTGATGGACTTAATACGCACCATAAGACTTACATTTTTTGACACGGCCAATATAAAAATTTTGCTTGACTATACATATTTGTTACAAGGTTTTTAAGAGTTGGGAGAAAGAAAACAAATGCTTCGTAATTGAAAATAAAATTTAATTAAAAATAAAATCAAAAAGGAAATACAGTACTTGACCATGCATATATCTTCAACTACTAACCAGACTGCAGAATGTCAGCTTCTTCGCTACTTCAAGAGACTCATGGTTTCCATTTGTGTGGGTAATCCCAAATGTCAAAGATGGCAAGCTCACCAAAATTTAGTGGACAGTATTGAAACTTACTGAAGAGCTTGCACACCCCTGACAATCTCTGACAAGGTCACCTCCCCTCCACGATGAGGCAATGAAGTGAAAATTTTAATGAATAATTCCATAATGGTTTAAAAGAAGATTCAGAAAAATAAAAAGTTCAATGCTCTCAAATTACCTTAACTAAAAAAGAGTAACCCTAGAAATAAAAACATTTCCCTAAAATTTCATGGAAGATATTTGCTAAGCATAAATGCCATCCCTTCTAAAATATTAACTGATTACCCTACACAGAAGCAATCTCTCTCTCTCTGAATTCCTATAGCAGCATTTTATTTGTACCACTTATACGTTCTCATCACACAGTGCTTTATACTGGAGCAGTACATGTCTTACCTCCCCTACCAGACTTGACTGTAAGCTCCAAGTATCTCCTACAGTACCTCAGGACAGTAGGAACCAAATAAACACGTATTGAAAATGAAAATGCAGAGAATTCAGGTATGCAAGTTTGCAAAATTCAAGTTTGATTTTAAATGCAGTTTACAGGTTTGGTAGGAAAAAAAATCAAATGAGACAACTGAAAAGTTAATTAGTTGCAAAAAATATTGAGCTGTCCCTGTAGCAGTTCAGCTTGATTTCCATGTGTAAAATCTAACAATGCAGAGTGGACAGTGCCATCTCAAAGCTGCAAACAGTTTTTTGCATATAACTCAAGATTCCAAGTGGTCTGGGTTTCACTTCTGAGCTCACTATGGTAACTGGTCATCTGACTCCCAATTAACCCTACTAAGAGGCAAAAAATATTGTGTTGTAATTTGCATTTCACAAAATAATTGTAGAATTATTCTATTATAAAATAAAGAAATTAGGGGGTCTTCAACAATGTTTTTACATTTTAAAAATCCCTAAAAATTATATACCTGTTCCTGTTATAAGAGAACAGCTCTAATCCAAGGTAATTACCTATTCTATATTTAAATACTGTTAAATAGAGCAATTCCAAACATTGATAACTGTATTTTCACTTAAAATGAACACTGTAAGAAAAATCCGTTTAATTTAAATTCATCTGATGATTTTTCAGTTACACTGAACTTATCATTAAGTCTTCACAATTTTAATGAGCTCATTATTAGAAATATATGTATATATAATATATATACATACACACACTACAGAAATACATATGCTTTAGTTAATTCATAAAAGCTAAATTACTATGGGTAAGTAACTAAGTTCTATGTACCACAGACTAGAATTTCACAGGTCCTTCAGGACTGACTCAAGTTTAAGAATAAATACAATATAACTTCTGGTTTCTAGAATGGGTCAGAATTACCAGGAGTTTCCCTCATTCCTACTGCCCGAAAACTACTTAAGATTTAAGGACTACAAACCTGGTAGGCAATTTTTAAATTTATAGCTTGACAGCTTTTACCCAAGACTATGTTCCTCCATCTTCTTTCTTAAGAGGAGGTGTTGGGGCAGCTAGATGGCACAGTGGATGAAGCACTGGCCCTGGATTCAGGGAAGACCTGAGTTCAAATCCATTCTCAAACACTTACTAGCTGTGTGACCCTGGGCAAGTCACTTAACCCCTACTATCTCCAAACAAGAATTAAAAGTATACATAGGGCACATAGCATATGCGGGAAACACAGACACTGTCTTGCCTATTTACAAAACTGCATTTAAGGGATCCCCAAAGTCTATACACAAATACATAAAAAAAGCAAACAACCTGATTAAAAATTACTTCTGCATACATGTAATAAAATACAAATTCATTTAAAAGCCAAAAAAAAAAACAACTCACATTTATGTGAAAAATCAAATAACTAGTCATTAATTATGCACACTCTACATAAGTTTTAGAAAAAACTTATTTTAAAAGAGGCATAACTGGATTCATGTGACTCATTGAAGTTATGGTATTCTGGTCAAATTATCTTCTAAGCCTCAGTTTCTTCAACTGTTAAATTGAGAGGGCAGTTTTTACTAAATGAGGCAACATGATAGGGAAGAGTCTAAATTTATTCTATGAAAATATTTCATGAGGTAAAAACCTAAGAGTTCAATCATTAAGTAAAAACTTCAGATGCATTAGCTCTTTCTCACTAAAAACACTAACTCTACCTAATTCTAGTACCACCTAAGAATGTTAATACCTGATCATAGTAAAATCTCAAACTAAAGAATGCTCATAGAACAGGTTGTATAGAACTAAGTTTTGGGAGCCTTCGCCAGCTGAAGATTTTACCCTTTTAAGCCAAAGAATTTTTCCTCACTTTGGCTATTTTACATGGAAATCTTTTTCAAGATTTCTGAAGATTACTATTATGAAAATAATTTTAAAAATAAGCATCAATAAAGTTTTAAGCAATATTTCTATAAAGCATTGCCTGATTCTCTTATCTTCTTAAAGACTCTACTATTGTGGTAGAAAACACTGGTGGGGGGGGCAAAGTAGGAAGACAGAGAGACTTTTTTTGTTCTAGACCTGTGATTTCATTTGTGCAAGGATATCCCAGCAATGAAATTCCCTCTATCAATGCAGATTAACAACTATTCTAAAATTAATGGTTTCAGAGAATTACCTTGGTCACTGTAAAGACACTTATAGAGTTACACAGTTAGCGATGAGTCAGATGATGAACCTAGGTCTTCCTTAGGCCTAAGTGGGCTCTTGACCTCAACTCATTCTGCCTCTCTGGAAAGTAGATAACCTTCAAACATTTCTTAAGTATTCATATACATCATACTGAGCCAAGATGGCTGGGGAAGAGGTATCCGACCTCCATTAATTTTTTTCTAGCCTTCTGATTCTCAGTTGTTACTATAATTATACATTAATGTTTTAGAAAGGCTAATGGCTGGTGATGAACTTTATAGTAAACTACAAAACTATATCCCAAAAACAAATAACATGGAAGGGAAGCTTACTGGATGCCTATTATCTACAGAAATACCAAAAACTATTTTCTACATCAGTGATAAGAAACATTCGTCTGAATAATGAGATATTTATTACTGAGTACCTACTATGTTGCAAGACATTTTGCAAAGTACAAGTTTATAAACAATGTAGTCAGATAGTATATGACCCTAGTGCTCAGAGAAAGGATATTTATCACAAAGGAAAGCCATAACCAAAGGGACAACTCCCATTCTCTTCAAGACAGCTGGAAATCCTGACCCAAGAGAAGAGGGATATGCCCATGTTTGGGTTTACCAATGACAAACCAAGTGGTAGACTGATCTCTACACATATGGATAATAAATATACATAATCCAAGAATGGATAATCATAAGCAACTATGATTGATTCTATCAAAAAAAAAAAATCTTGGGCATTCTCCTAGTACAGGAAAGACTTTCATATAAAAGCTCACATGAAACTATCTTTTATGCTGGCACTGCCCCTATCAAACTGCAGAATTATTAGTCCTGCGTGTAAAAAGAAAAACTTTAGAAAAATAACTATAATTACTCTTTTCCTTTCCCTCTTTCAAAACAATCTTGCTTTGTTTTGAGGAGAAAGAAAACAGTGATGGCGACTATGTAAACATCTAGTTCCTGATCCAATAATACCTATAGCAGTTTTCATTAATCTGAAACTATAACACTCTTCTCCCCCCCTACCTCACACCTGAACCCCCAATTACTAAAGGAAAATGACTCACCCAGACCTGTAGATTCAGTTAACTGGAATCTAGATCTCCTACTACCTTTATTCCTTCAGCAATTCATCCTTGTTCGGAGGAAAAGGACGTTTAATTTTATGAGGGAAACATTTGCAAATAAGCAATTGAAAGACAATGCTTAACATTTAATATCCTGTCTCTGTGGCTGATGATGATGATGATAGCTAGCATTTATGTTGTGCTCTAAGATTTGCAAAGCAATTTACAAATCTCATTTGATTCCCACAAAAAAATCTAAGAGGTAGGTGCTACTATTATCCCCACTTCACAGATAAGGAAATTGAGGCAGAAGTTAAATGACTTGCCCAGGGCCACATAGCTAGTGTAAGGCAGGATATTAACTCAGGACTTCCTGACTCCAGGTTCAATGCTCTATCATCCCAGGCCTGTACAAGCTGCGACCCGCAACAGGCCAAAGGATTTCAGGCAGCCCGAAAAAAATGTAGAGGATGTTTTCCTCCACATTTTTCGTAGGCCACCCAAGCCTGAAATCCTTTGGCAGGTTGTGCAGACCTGTTCTATTCACTGCATCACCTTCTTTACATGAATTAAGACTACTACTACAGCTCCAGTTCAATTGGTGCCATTGTTGACTGAGACTGAAAGTATAGTCCAAAGAAAGGAGATAAAGCTGCAGTTTTAGGGTAGAGAAAGAGTGGGAAACTGGCTCTTTATTTTGTCTATGCCAGTGGTCCCCAAAAATTTTTTGACCATGTCCCCCAACAGTACATTTTTTAAGCATGCACCCAAGATACACATTTATTTATAAACTGTATACGTGTACTACTGTATTAATAACTATGAACATTATTAAACACACCACAGAAACTTTAAAAGTGTGAAATAACGATCAAATTAAAATTTGATACTAGAGCTAAAAGGGGCTACTGGAGTAGGGATTGACCCTGTAAGACTCGTTCTTTAGGAATATTAATTTGGCTGTTGTGTGGAAGAGGGATTTAAGTGGGAAGAAATTTGATGCAAGGAAACCAATTAGAAGATCTAGGCTATCATTGATGAGGGACTGAATGAGGCCCTCATTACTTATATTTATGAGTGGAGAGAAGATTATAGATTCAAGAAATTAAGAGGTAGAAATAAAGATTTTGTAATTGATAGGATATGTGGAATGAGAATGAGGAGTCAAGAATGACAGCAAGATTGTAAGCCTGAGTCAACAGAAAAAAATGATGATCTCACAGATAATTTAGAAAAGGGGAACAGACAGATGTGGGCAGGGAAATAAATGCAACAAACTCTACAATGCAAATGACCACTCATCCATGTCTGCTCACCTTTACTCTATCTCTATCAAATCCAAAAGAAACAAGAGGTATGGAAGTAGAAAAGAAAAGCAGGAATTTTACTCATTGACAAGCTAAAAGGCAATTGGGCCAGGTATTATGTAGGGCCTGAAGGGGAGTGGGAAATTTTGCCAGACTGCTCAGGCATCCTGCTCGTGCTCACACCCTTCCCAGGTTGTTACAGAGAATAACAGTAATAAGAGGGGGTGGAGTAAGAATGCTGAATGATAACTGGTAAAGAAGGTGCTGCAGTAGTGTTGGAGGTGAACCCATAATTGGTTTGGGTGGGGTAGATGAGATGTAATCCCCCTTCCCACCTCCCCTCTTCAGCCTAGTTTATCCACTCTGTTAATGACAGCACCACCCACTTTTGAAAGCATTATACCTTGGAGAAACTTCAGCTGGCAGTATGCCTGTTAATTCAATGGGGTAGGGAAAAGACATGAGAGGAAAACTTTTATTATTTCTTCTCAAAATGGGAAAAAGGTGAGGGTAAAGACAGTTCCTTATTGTACTTTACAGTACAGTCCCTCAAAACATAAGAGCTTAATTAATACTTAATAAATCCAAGACACAAAGGGAAAAAAAATAAACCTTAAAACATTTTGATTACAGGCTGATTTTAGTTTATAGAAACCATCCCAATGCACAAATCAACAACACATCCTTTAGCTCTTGGAAATATTTACATACTCATTACCTTCAAGCCACCTAATTTTAGAATGCATATCAATTTACACATTAGCTAAAATGAAATAAACTTCAGACATTGGGAAAAAAAAGTCTGGCTAGGCAAATTAAGCATAAACAGGATTTAAAGCAGAATGTTTAGCCTACTTATGGGATTAACTCTGCAAATTTTAAACCATTTTAACCAAACCATTTTTATACAATGCTCTATTCACAAATTAACCAGTTCATTAAAGGGGAACAAATAAAATCCAAGTGATAACACTCAGCTATTAGTCTGAGTTACTATAAACATATATATAAATAACATTAAGTTACTCTGTAATTATTATTTCCCCCAATTACCCTTGAAGTCTTCCCTAACAATACCTTTTGAGTGAACAAATTCATAATAACATGTAAATAATGGGTTCTATTCAAGGGATTTTATTTTGTCAGTAAGGAAGCTGACAAAATTGTTACACCTGTAACAAGGGGAAGAAAAAACAAGAGTAAAATCCTATTAAAGGTAATTTAGTTCTCCTTTGCACTAGCTATCCTCCATGCTGAGATTTAGTTCAACTTTTTTGGAATACCCGATTTAATCTTTTAGCCCAAATATCATCTTCTGAAAGAAGCCTTTACTGATCCCAAAATATCTTCTATTTATTCTGTGCATATGCATACACACACACAGATCCCTCCCCTCCGGTCCATTAGAATGTAAACTCCTGACACAAAGCAGGCAATTAATAAAGGCTTAATAAAGGCTTAATGACTGACTATTGCTCAGCTCAGCTGCTGTTCTGCAGAGCTTAACAAATCAATTTCAAAGGAGGTGGGGAAGGTAAATTTTAAGTCCTCCAGTAAGTTCTTTGATTTTTTTGTCCCATTACTGACAACAATGGCTGGCATGTATCAGATATGTATAATAAATGTTCAAATTCTAAATACAAATGTGACAGGAAACATTTAAAAATTCTCATCAAAACTATCACCTTTATAAATAAGAAACAAAATCAGTTTCCTCATCTGTAAAATGAGGAGGTTGAACTAGATAGCCTCTAAGGTCCCTTTCGGCTATAGATCATAATTACCCTATAGGAATTTAAGACAATAGACACTGAAAATGAAATGATGAGTAAATTGTAGCATCTATTTATATAATTTTAACACTGATCTGAAAGAAATCTATTGAAGACAATGTAGATGTATTATGATTACACTAAAAAAAAACTTAAAGAGACCTTAAGAATGAGTGCTTTGCACATAGCAAGTAGATATTCAACCTGTTAGACTAAAGTGAGTTTCAAACCTATTACTTTAATCACACGTTTAACAATATCCTAGAAGAAAAATCAGGATGCTTACAACTATCCAGGAAATAGGAATGCCATACACCACAAAGCCAATGACCGAAATTTGAAACTTAATTTAAGTGATTTATGATAAAGAAATCTGATAAAGACATGGCTTAGGCAGGACACGCCAAAAACTCCTCAGAATACAAGTACCTTCCTATTAAAGGTCTTCAAAACAAAGGATCCTGTCAAGTACTGTAACATTTTGAATGTAATACTTGAAAAGTCATGGGTTTTTACAACTTATCTTAAAATTTCAAGCTATTTGTCAAGTTATTGAGCTACATGACCTACAATATGTGTAAGAATTCTTTGTACTTAAGTTTGCGTAATAGGCCACATTTTTAAAATACTTAAGTACAAGAAATAATATCTATGACAAGAGTATATAACCTATCTACATTTCATCTTTCTATATGCTTAGTCACTTGTTTGATGTCACTGATGTTTTTTAATGTCAGGCCTGCCTTCCATATGTATCACAAGCAAAATTACTGACTTCTTATTTTAAGAAATAAGTTGAAAGAGAAGTGTAACTATCTCTCCAGTTTTCAGTCAACTTAAACATTCTGATATCTCAGAGAACAACTCTGTTTAATGAAGCTTTGATTATCAGTACCAGGCAAATATTAAGACAAGGTTTAAACATACTTGTCAAGGGTGTTTTCACCTCTGAATGATGATGACTTGCCCAGAGTGAAAATGGAAAAGGAATCCCCTCTTGAAGGTGAGTTCCTCTAGATGGTTTTGTTTTCAGAAGACATCATGATGAAAAGTATCAAGCTCCCAAATCTTAAAAGGCATCTTCACTGAGATACCTTGTTACCTAAAAAAGCAGCCTAACAATTCATGCAAGAGAAATCAAATGCATGAAAAATGCCTTTTCCAGACTACAATATGCAGATGGATGAGCAATAGTTAGTCCATCAGTACATGTAAAGTGACTATCCTTAATCATTTTAGATGGACAAAGAGATGGTTCCAGATTTAAATAAAATAAGTAGGTTGGATTGCATTCGAGAAAATAAGCAGTGTTTTCAACTATTTCAATCTAGATTGCTGCCTTTACAAAGCTTTACTCCCCTCTATGCACTCTATGATCCAGATACACTTGCCTACTTGCTGTTCTTCACACAACACTCCATCTCTCAGCTTTTAAGTTGGCTGCACCCCCATACCAACAATACTCTGCTTCCTCACCCCTGATCAGTTAGGTTCCCTTCAAGATTTAGTTCAAAGCCCATTATCTAATCTAAGTTTTTCCCTTTCCACCATACACTGTGCCTCCCACCCCAGCTGCTAGTCCCTTCCCCATCCTTACCTTCATTACCTTCTATCTACTCTGTATATATTTATTTACACACTTTCTTCCTCCAGGAGAATGTGAGCTCACATTGAGGGCAAGGGCTGTTTTTGCTTTTAGCACAGTGCCTGACACACAGCAAGTGTGCTTCCTGACTGATACATAAGTCAATCTTTCAACAGTATTACCCTCCTGGTGACACTTGTGAAATGATAGAAGACCACAATCTTCAAAAAAATCAGAATTAGAGATGACTTGAAGAACAATGGAGGTAACATGCTAGACTTAAGTAGGTTGAAGACTATCACCAATTATGATTTATATACAAGTGGCATAAGTGAAATTCCCTAGGAAATACATGATCAGTTAAATGAAATGTGACAGACCCATGGTGATGTTAAGAAAACAGAAAATATTAATTTAAACTTTTTTTTTTAAAAAGGAAATGGGCTGGTCTTATATTGGGTGCCAGTGACAACAGATAAATAGCACAAATTCTGGGCTGGTACCCAAAATATGCAATAAAATCCACCACAATAGGTACATTTTTGCTCAACTGAGGATTTGTAGAAGGATATGGCCAATAACAGCATGCAAGCAACTACGTATGGACTGTGATCTAGATTAAAAGAGAGGGTTATCCACATCTATAAGATCATAGAACACTGAACATGTGCTACCAAAAGACTTAGCTTTAAATCCTAGCTTTGCTATTTACTATTTGTGTGAACTGTGACATTGCAAAGACACCTAACTTTTCTGAACCTTTTTCCTTATCTGTATGTGAGTAATAATACTACTTACACTACCAGAGTTTAAGGCAGGGAAAGTACTATGTAAACCTTAAAGGCCTTGAAAAACATTATTACAAGTATTTAAAATAAATGCTTTTCAATGAACTACATTCCTGAACCTGATTCTGTTACACCAAAATGTCTTTGGTTCATATTAATTCCAGCCCTGGGAAAAGAAAAGTGTATAAGCTTGTAGGATCCCAGATGTATCAACTAACAGGCACTAAGGGTAGAGTAAATAAAGTAAAGTAATAATTCATTCATTATTCCCACCTCTGGTTGGCCACAAGCTCATCATCACTACAGAACCATTAGAAAAATGAGTATGCTTTTACAGGGACTTCCAAAAGAAAAAAATTATCTACATGCTAGAGCTTCACTGAATCCTTATACTTAGCTGCAATTAGGCAGGCCATGATAATTATAAATGTTACATCTTTAAAAAAAATTAAGAAGTGTCTTTAGCAATAAAGATTAATCAGCACATGAGATAAGAAAATCCAATCAATTTTAAGAATACTGCAAATTCAGGCATACTATTTTCACTGTGGGCTAACACACACTTGGCACAAAACATTTAGATCAAACAGCATTTGGGACATCTAACTGGCAATCTAAGAATCTATTTGCCAAGTTCTTGATTAACATCCTATTTATATATTCCTAATAACACCTACAAATGTCAATACACTTTAGTTGTAATAGAAAAAAAAATAGACAAACAGCCTAAATTCAACTCTGAACATGAAAAGAAGTCCAAACAAGTCATAATCATTTTTAGCAGAGAAATGTTTTTAAAAAGCTTTACCATGCAGAGCTATGGCTTCACGGAAGGGTTGCAAATCAGTCTCTACAGATGAGCTAGTTTCTGTTGAAGTAGCTCGGTTAGGGGATACTACAGTTAGTCTTGGGGGAGCTCTAGAGTTTCGTGGAGGAGGAACTTTTCCACAGAGGAAGCTGATCAAGTCTTCTCTACGAATAGTTCTTCTGCGTTTTTTAACCCATGCTAACACATCCTTATTGCGACGCTGGTAGCCAATTTGAATTCCTAGATCAAAACTTCGTTGATGGGCATCCACGCTTTCTGTTAAAAAAAAATATATATTTATCAGTTATTATGTTTTTATAAGGTTCCAAAATAGAAGCTTTACAAATGGCTCAGATCTAAGAAACTGAGACTGACTTCAACATAAGCATGAATGTTATTTAAACTTTTAAAAAGCTATTGTTAAGGGATGGCTAGGTGGGGCAGCGGATGAAGCTTGGAGTCAGGAGGCCCTAAGTTCAAATCCGACTCCAGACACTTGACACTTCCCAGCTGTGTGACCCTGGGCAAGTCACTTAATCCTGACTGCCTCACCAAAAAAAAAAAAAAAAGAAAGAAAAAAAAGCTATTGTTAAACTGACTTGGAAATATCATAGATGACATTTTACCTAATTCCAAATTTTAGAGTTTCATGCTAAAAGCAATTAGATCCATATCTCACCTCTTTAAAAAAGACTGCCTAACTTAAACAATTCAACCACGTTTTATTTTTTACCAAACTGACATTTCCTGGATGACTAAAATACTGCATATCTCCTTATGTAATAGAATATAAAATATAAAGAAAATTTTATAGAAAAGTATTTTAAATTAAGTCTTATCTTGAATAGGTCAGTTCTGTTTCTTCACTGATAAGGTCTTATTATGAA
Source organism: Vombatus ursinus (assembly GCF_900497805.2). Lineage (NCBI taxonomy): Eukaryota > Metazoa > Chordata > Mammalia > Diprotodontia > Vombatidae > Vombatus > Vombatus ursinus. The sequence continues at coordinate 53,671,389 of NW_020954610.1, forward strand.
ATTTATCTCAGCTTTTTGTCTTAATTTTTAAACCAGGTACAACCATAATAATTGTGTTTTAAAAACTCAATTCCCACCCAACCTCCCAATTCAATGAAATTGTTGGAAATGATTGAGAAAGTAAAGCTGTGCCCACTTCAAACACAGCTGCTTTTTTTAAAAAACTTTTGTGAAATCAGATCATAAATACATGTTAATTTACAATGCAATTTCAGAGATACATTCCCATAGAGCAACTTAACAGACCTAATAAAAAGCATACTCAACACAGCAAGCCTTGTTAAGGTACATTTTTAAAAGGGAAAAAATATCTTTTTTGATGATTGTAAAATATTAAACTTCAGGGTGAAATGAATACTTTACATCTTTCTTGGATCCTAGGTACTCTGCAGTTATGTCAGCAGCCCAGATTCTAGTAAACCACTTCTACTGCTTATGGACTCAACAACCTAGAACCTTGTCCTAAAATCTGCCACACCATCTCACTTTTCACAGTTATCCACTTTTGTACTTTACTCTGGTTCAGGAAAATAATCCATGTTAATCTAACAGCCCTTTTGGTACAGTTTCTCTAACAGTAAGTATTAAAAAAAATCTTAAGTCACTATAGTTTGTTTCCAAGTCTTAGTAGTAAATTAACGACACATTTCTAATCATTTGCAAATAAAGCATATCCCTTATTCCTGGTCTTTTTGTAAAGAATTCTTTCATAAAATGAAAAAAATTCCTTAATTGATCATATTCTTCCACTGCAGTTTCAAATCCTAAATGTCTTTTTAACCTAGGCACATCTTTGGAAGGAGAAGATAATGACTGACTAACTGTAGTCCCAAAAATAGTAGAAAATGATTCCATTTTCAGAGCAGATCCCAAACAAATAAAAATGGAAATTTGGCACCATGTGGAAAATGAAACAGGGACGTATGTCACTCAATAACAACAAAAAAATTCCTCCCATTATGTCAGATCCTTATTAGATACACTGAACAAAATGCAAAATTATTCCATACACTATGAGGACAAAGTCACTATGTGGGTTAGTTTTTTTTTACAGATAAGGTTCACATTTTTGGGGGGGGAGCAGAGAAAGGAGATATATAGATATCTCATATATCCACACTCACACATATATGTATATGTAAATAAGTGATATAAACACAAAGGGCATCAATCTAAATAACAAAAATGTAAAAAGAATTAGAAAAACAAACATGAATATCATGCAAAAATTTTCTAAGTTCATAGCTAAATCAGGAGAGATAAATATACAGTTTTAAATGTAAATAGTTCCACTTGTATTATTTTAATCTTTATTTTGTTTTTATTCATTGAGTTAACTCATAATAAAATTTTACTTAAAAAAGCAGGATTTTATCTGTACACTTGAGAGCTCATTAAAACAAGTCCCCCTTCCAAAAAGAAAAAAAATAATTTAAACAGGTTAATTACAGCTAAAGATACATCATAAAATGAATATAATGCTCAATTATGCTTCCACTAAGAATACAAGAGAAAACAGACAAATTATAGCAATTAGAAAAAAGAACCACATGGTATATACACTTTCCCATAGCTGACACAAGGAATTACTTTCAGCCCCATGATTAGAGGAAGAGGTAGTAGCCATAAAAAACAAGAAAGTGAAATCATGATACAAAACCTAAGGTGCCTCACTGTACCCCATATCTCTCATTTGGCTTCCAGCATACTAAAGGAGAAAAGGGAAAGCCATTGACAGAGAGCAATCAAGATGCTCAAGCCTATACTGAAAAAAATCTTTTAAATTAAGTTCATAACTAGAGTAGTCTACTCTTGACTCCCCCTTCACTTCTCACCCTCTCCCACTAAGCATTCTTCAATGAGTAAGGGCAAAAGATAGTTTAGGAGGCACATAGTTTAAAAGGAACTGAATGGAGGTAAGGCTCTAACCAGATTACAACATTCCAGGAATAAAAGTCAGGTCAGAGAAACACAAATTTTAGCAACAAAGATATGCAGAACAAATATACAACAGGCTTGGACAGTCCAAAGTATAAGATGAAGCAGGCAAGGAAATATATACCTACAAAACACAGACAGCAAAAATGAAAAGTAAAATTTCATGTAAACCAAAACTGAGAAGGGCCAAGAAAGTGGTTAAAAAGATGTAACACTGCCGATTCTAGGCAAAGAAAGGAATTCTGATTGTAATATATAAAAAGTAAAATTTTCAAAAAACAAAGACCATAGTCCAATCATGCAGATTTAAGGCACGGTTTAAAAAATGTTTCACTGGTTGTAGGTATGCATTAATTTTGCACTCTTGCTAGAACACATATTATGTAGGACAGTCATTTCAGCTCAGAAATTTGTTTTAAACCCTTGCTATCCTCACCTGTAACATGAAGCTAAGCAAAGAGCCTTTAGAAAACAAAGGACTCAATATTTTGTGAACATTAAAATTTCAGAAATACAGTATACAAAAAACATACAAAGTCAGCTATGTCTAAGATGTTCAGGTGTATGCTTTTCTATTTCTAGGATAACTAAACTACTAAGCTGTATACTATTAAATCAATGCACAATAGTGCAAGGATAGTCTATTCTCAAAGATTCTCCAATTCCAGTCATTTCCCTAAGCAGCAAATAAGTCTAATGTATGGGAGGGAAAGAAAACTTTTAAAATTCTAAACTTTAATGCTTTACCTGTTTTAAAATAATATATTCTTTCTCACGCTATCTATTTAGATGGCATAGTAATGCTTATTTGTGACTTTAGATGGACTAAAATGCACTGTCTCGTTAGCATGAGATTTCAACTACCTACAAGAAAAGTATCAATAGTAGTAACTAACATTTATATTGTACAGTAAGATTTACCAAGCATTTCTCTCACAATAACCCTCTGAGATACATAATTTAAGAATTATTACCACCATTTCCCAGAAAAGGAAACTAAGACTCAGAGTAGTTATGCAACTGACTTTGGAGGACACTCCTTTAAGTGTCAGAAATTGAACCTGGTCTCTAAGATCCAAGTTCAATAAATTTTTTTGGTCAGATGTTTTGATGATAATTCAGGGTTCAAAAAGAGCCACTGAACTTTAGGATTAAAGGATCAACTTCAATAGCTAAATCCTACTCTATCTTTGAATGACATAAACAAATTGTAACTCCTAATCTCTAAATCTATGACAATTCTATAGGCTCCCACCAATAATTAAGTATAACCACAGAGCTTCAGGGGAGTATTAGTATCTAAGGGTGTGCTGGAGCCAGAGAGAAGTGGCTACCTATTGTTGCATTTTCCTATCGTGCATTTAAACCTCAGAATTGAACAAATGCTACAAATCAAGGCTTGGTTTATTGTTTTGTTGACTGTCGAGACTTGAGTCATTAAGAAAATGTTTACAATCCAGATTAAACATAGGTATGTTTCTTCCCCCAAAAAGCCAATTGTTAAAACATTTACCATACCACTGCTGGTATCCAAGGCTACTTTCCTGAAGCCAAAACCCAACTATCATAAAGATGAAAGCTGGGCACAACCCCAACAGTTACCATTTATCTTCATATAATCAGATCTTTCTTATTAAAAATAAATGGATTCATAAAAGTAATTTCTGATCAGCTATAGTTCACATTTCAATACAACAGTGTTTATGTTCCATTGAAATTTGAGAACACGATACTATTTAAAGCTAAAAGTTGTAGCATCTCAGAATTTTTTAGTTTGATCAGAGGACAATCTTTCAAGATTGCAAAGAACCAAAATCCAAGGCCAAACAAAATTAATCACAGCAAAACATTAAGTATTAAAATCTTATAATTATCAATCTAGCTGTCCACAAAGGACAAAAAACTTTTCCAGATTCATCTCAATTAGAAATTTAAGATTTTACAAGTGTTTCCTATCTATGCTGTTCGAGTATGAAATAACCATAAAGAAATAAAAACTAAGAAAAACTGTCTTTACTAAGTTCCTTCAAGGTAACAATCACCTAAGTCTACAGAATATGATGAATGCTTTCAAATCCTACCTAGTATGTTAAATCACATAATTAGACATCTATTTTTAAACCCCAAAATGATCAGGAATAGTGCATAGAAGGCTGAGGAAATCGGGAAACTCTAGATTCAAGCCCTGTCTCCTATACAGATAGCTGTGTGACCATGGAGAAGTCAACTCTTTCAGTGTCATTAGGCAAATCTAAAACATATTAACGAAGAGATATATACAGATACATATATCAGGAAAGAGAAGCTCCTGCACAGACCAAACAAGAAGTCCAAACCACCACCAGCAGCACCCCCAAAATGAATTTATATTCTTCATATATTCAAATTTGTATTCATGAATTTATATATTGTGTGTATATTACATTATATACACTTATACATGTATATGTGTTACAGATACAGCTACAGGCATAAATATTGTATATGATTTTCCTGCTTATTAAAGAATACAGTACATCTGCCACCTTGTTTGGAAGTTCTAGAAATACTCCAAGAGCTGAATTAGCACTTCTAGAGTACACTAACAAAAGAAAGGATCCTAAAATTTCAAACATTCTATTGTACTAAAAAATCCCCAACACAGGAAATGCTATCACTTTAAAAGTAATTTAGATGACAAGAGTTAAAAATCCAAATTCTGATTAATATAAAAGAAATTGAAAGTAAACAGCTAAATGCTCCGATGAAAACTGAACTTATAATAGCAAACACTTGAAAATCTGATTGAGGGCAAAAAAAATGTTTCTCAATTATTTTGACAGTAGCTTACATTTAACACGTATGGTTTGGTTACAAAGAGCTTTTTTGAGCCACACAAATACCTTGTCAGATATAATTCCCATTTTACACACACAGAAAGATGAAAATCAAAAGTCAAGTGACTTTTACATGGCATAACAGTCAGTAGTAGAGCCCAAGTACTAGAACCCAGGTCTACTGACTTCTTTCACTAATGCCTCACAGCACTGAGCTCTTTCCTCAAAGCAATAAATAAGGAAGCAGTGACCCAGAGTTATTGTAAGTGTCATAGCCTGCATTCAATATCAGTTCTCTTGATTCCAAGTCTCCTACACTGTTGCTTCTCAAGAATATCACAAAGTGTTTCTAGGGGAGTGGTAAATAAAACAAGCATATTAAATACCCTACACATTGTGCACAGACTTTAGATCAGACTGTCTTCTCATGGAGCACAAGAGATAAGGCCCAAGAATTGGGGGGATGAAGGGGGGGGGAACCTGCTACAAAACAACATTAACTTTAATTAAAATATCCAATTAAAAACTGACTTCACAAAACTATTAATGAATGGATGAGGCTTTTTCCCTAATTTTATGCACAGATTATCTAAGGAAGTCTACTTAAGACTTTCACGATACTGTGTTGAAAGTTTTAAAAAGTTTTAAAGTTAACTAGCAATATCACATGAATGGTAGGTTTCTTAATCTAGCTCTAGAAAGCTATTTTTAAGAGGAATGGTAGACTTTAATAACTATCTAGAGTTCAAAAAGTTTCCCAGATCCAATGATCTGTTATTATTATTAGGACCTGATGTCCAACGCACTCTCCCCTCTGACCTTCAGAATCTTAATGTCCTTGAGTTGGCTTCTCCACAAAAAGGCCACAAAATGGACAATAACTCAAAAAATACATAACTTGAAGAAAAAAACCAGTACTCAAGAATGGTTCCTAACCACCAGCCCTAAAAATGCTTCTAATCTCTCTACAAACAGAAGATTTAGAGCTTTGAAAAAAAGGAAGGTATGAAAAGAAGATGAAGAGGACAGAGGATGCAGGACAAAAAAGAAAAAAGCAGAGTTTATTTGAGGGTGGAATAGGGAGGTGACACACAGAACTAATGCTTATAAATGGAGTATAAAAATACTAATACTCTTCACCTAAAACCCTAGTCAAACAGAAAATCTCTTGAACAAACCAAGATGCAAGCACTAACTTCACTGTTTATAATTAACTACACTGTTACACTAATACTATTTACAAATAGTTTGAGCTACATAAAT